>NW_010131412.1:0-16816 GCF_000699245.1 Pterocles gutturalis | reverse complement strand
CACATTGGCTGTTCCAGACCATGTGACCTCAGCTCAGCCAGAACAGCCCAGGGCAGGGAGGAGGGGGCAGTATTGGTTACTGGGTTTGTCTCCAGGAGCAGCTGCTGCACACACTGAAGCTCTGCTTTCCTGGGAAGTGTCTGGACATCGCTTACCGAGGGGACGTAGAGAACAACATCTATGTTTACCTTTTGTTTCTGTGCGTGGCCTTGGCCTTTGCTTTAATTAAACTGCTTTTATCTTGACCCACAAGTTTTTCATCTTATTCTCCCCCTTTGTTTTGCTGAAGGGGGAGTGATAGTTAACCATAGTTAACCCACCACACCCTGTAACCACCTTCATGCTAATGACAAATTCAGTTTCTGCATCCCTAAAAAAAAAAAAATAAAAAAAATCTGCACACTAGGGCAACAGTAATTGAGCTTCTATTGGATTATAAAGTCCTCTTCAAGCTTTTATGCCATTATTGCTTCTTCTTTTTAGATTTTTATTCAAACTTGTATCTACAGAAAGACAACTGTGACTCTGAAATAACAACTACTTCACAACTAAGGCAACTGTTTCATGAAAATCATCTACAGCATTGGTTTGCAAAGTTCATCAAAGAAATGATGCTCCTCTACAGGCAAAATAGTCTGCACTGATGACATAGCGGTTCTCACTATACTAATATAAGGGGGTCTAATTTGGTGCCAAGCAAGGAATGCCTGCTTATGGATAGAGCACCTGAGACATGTTTCCAAGATTTATCTGCCATCCCTTTCACATGGAAAGGCATGAGTTCATGAAAGGCTGCCCTAGAGTATAAACGAAAGCCCAGTAAAGTGAGGAGCATTAGAAGATTCACTGCAGATGTGCACCCCAGGTCCAAGCTAAAACACTGATAGAGCAACACTTAAGGACTACTGTAGAACAATGTTCGGAATGACAGTGAATACAAACAGCTTGCACCCAGCTTTGCCCATCGTATTCAGGTAACTATTTGTCTTTACTACATTTCAGATTTCCTGTCTCCTAAAAGAAGAAATTCATTTTGCAGTTTGCTTTTCATTTTATTTACATAATGTAGTCCTATATAATAAATACATAATTCACTCCTACGTTATAAGTATAGCGAAAATACAGAAAAGGTCTTACAAAATCTACTGCATGGTATAATGGAAAATATTAAAACAATATCATGCACCACAAGAAGAATAAGGGAAAAGAACATAGTAGCTACTGTACTTTATACATATTTTTGTAGTTATTATTTATTTTTACAAGGATAGAATGCACACAAATTGTGGGAATTAGATTTGGGCACTTGCCATTTATGGATATTTTAATTTCCTGTTCTGCTCTGAATTTTTTTTTTTTTTTTTACTATCTGTAATGAATCAAATTCTTAAAGATGTAGCTCCTACAGTCAAATAATTAGGTCAATCAAACAGTAGTTAGCCAATTCTTACAACTATAAAACGGAACAAAAACTTATTCTAGAAACACAAAATATCAAGGCTAGCAAGCTTATATGTCTAATCTCATGAGGTTTAGGTCAATTCATACATTCTTTGGCAGTTAACAATTCTTGTTTAGGACTGACAATGGTGCAATGTCAGAAATACATCTTACTATGAAACCATCTTTCTATGGCTGAAAAAAACCCTGGTTATTTCAGTGTGACTCCTACCAGACTTCTGTTTATCACAACAGTACAAGCAAAGTCAATGCAGACAAAAATCTTGCCTTCTGGTCATTTCAGAAAAGAGGTCAACCCACACAATAACCTCTAATAAATGATGCCTTCAGATTAGAGCTGGTATTTTGTTTCACCACAGTACTAAGAAACACAGTGTTTTGATGCCAGTTATTGAGCAAATCCTTCAGCGAAAGATCAGATCTCCTCTTACAGCTTACCTACAGACAACTTGCCTATCTTTTGACAAGTCTTACTTATGCCTGTATTTCCCATCTAAATAAATGTGGATACTTCATTTCTTCCATTCTCTGAAATTCCTAAAATTTTGAAACATCACCTCTGTTTGTGAATAAGGCAGCACAAAGGAACCTGAACTGTTGTATATGAATCTAGATACTACTGTTATGTTGCAGTAATATTCCTCTTTTGTAGCCTTTCCTCTCACAAACTCCTTCCAAAAAACTTCTATGGTATTTTCTTCAACAAATCTCAGATGAACTCATGTAACCATGTTAGATGTAATTTATTTGTAATTTCTAATTGGCATTTAGTGTATCCGAAGCAGAGTCTGTTTTTTCCTATTTGATTGGTGGGGTTTTTCTCCCACATTGTACATAACAAATAACTGTAAATGAATAATTCAAAACCTAAACTTGTGCAAGCTTATAAAGTTTCAAGACAATTGATATGAAATATTTTTTCATGCAAATAAAATGCATTTTATACAGTTCTGTTTAAAATTCCAATTCAATATGAGCCTTCAGAGAATGTTTAAAAATTTATTTTCAGAGATTTTTCTGTCCTCTATTGACACTTAAACAAAATAAGTATTTAATCAAGATACCAGGGGAGAAAGCCACCTGGGCAACATAGGCTATTACCTTTCATAAAATGTTAAGTGGCAATATTTAAGTAGGGGAAAAAAGAGTTTTATGTCTGTCATGAAATATTAACACTTCCTATCTTTCGCCACCTGGGCAACATAGGCTATTACCTTTCATAAAATGTTAAGTGGCAATATTTAAGTAGGGGAAAAGAGTTTTATGTCTGTCATGGAATATTAACACTTTCTATCTTTCTTACATTTGGACAGGTTTCCAACCTATGGTTGGTCTTCAAAAAACTGAATACCAGGGCAGTAAAAAATTAAGAGGCACCATGACAGTGTTTCAGTTTGAATATCTGTGAATTATCAAATGCATTAAAGACCTATTAACTCTTACCACTTCAGCCTCAATTGTCAGCTATCATCCACTAACAAAGAAAATAAAAGCAATATGGATTAGATGTCAGTTTACAAAATCCTGAAGTCAGCAACGGTTTTCTGGCTGTGAAATTATTCAATCATTGAAGTGAACTGTTCTTAAATGATTTAGATGTTTTAGAAAGAACATACTGATAATTAAGTATAGACTTTAAGGAAATAGTTTCATTGAATCTACATTTCAAACAAATATATTAGGAGAAAAAAAAAAAAACTTTCACACTCTTGGCAGCCACTAAATAACCTCCCTAAACTATAAAATGTTTGGGATGAAGTAACACCAGATGGACTTTTTCTTCTCCTCCAAGTTATTAAAGGAGCCTGTGCATACAATCTGAATGTCTGCATGTCTCAAAGCAAGACTCAGAGGAAGACACAACTAACACTGAGAAAATCTATCCAATGCTGATCTTTCCACTCTCCAACATAATTAATACCCTTTCTGACAAACGTTAAGTGGTTGCGTCATTAACAATTTTATTGCTCTTTCTTTTGAGACAAGCTGAAGTTCTGAAAAAATGTTACAGGCACCTGCCTTGTTCTTCCTATCATCTTTTTATTTCTTTCCAGAACATTGAGTCACTGGGTTTGTGTACTACAACTTTTTTTCCCCACTATTAAATTTCGCAAGAATTATAGGTGCTTTGAAAGTGACTACATACATAACAAAGATCTTAGTCTAAGCAATTAGGCTAAAATTGTGTTGCCATCTAGAACTAAGGTAGATAGGTTCTTTGACAATTATTTTATGGAAGTCAAAAGTGAACTTAATAATATTGTGACATTTAAAATTACACATTAAAATCAATATATAAAAGCTGACAAAACTATTTGTTAAAGATAGCATTTCTTAACACTTTCAGCAATATTACAATACTGTCTAGGTATAGAGTATAAAATCTCAACTATCATCCTCTTAAAATATATCTAAGAAGAAAAAAACCTCCTCAAATTGTTACCAAAAGTTTTGCTCTGAAATTATTTAAATATAGGCTTATTTACAATATATTTTAGCTATTATTATTCTAATATGTACCTCATCTAGCAACACTAATAGCAAGTTTTTCCATCAATTTAGTGTGTTTTCACCAACACATTATGTATGTTATTTACAACATATGTATTAATATTGATTTAACAACTTGTATCATATAAACATTGAGAGCCAAGCAAACATTTTAAATTTGTTTCCTTTAAACACAGAGAAAGTAATTTAATATGGCAATTATGGAATTGACATACTGTTGTCTCACTTAGTAGGACTGTATGGATGGAACTTGAGAAAAAAATGAATGTATATGAAGAAAAAAGCATACAACCACTGGGTGCATCTACTTGAAAAACAAAAAGTCAAAAATCACAGTGAAAGAGGAAAACCCTAAAAAAAAAAAAAAGCTGAAGGGAAAAATAAAGACACAGAGACTGTAACATTCATGAAACAGAATACAAGGATCTTTTATGCTCACAAATGATCAGTCTTTGAAAAACTTGCAAATAGGTAGAGTTTGAGTGGGGAAAAAAGTTAAAATGCTCATTCAATTGAGAATATTGAAAAAAAAAAAAAATGAAGCAAGTGCTTCAGGCAATATTTACACTAGAATTTACCAATCTCACTCATGACCCAGTATATGATACCACTACTGTTGTTATCTTTGTGATAATTTTTGCAATTTTGCTATCTTGCATGACACTTGCAACTTAGAAAAATGTCAAACTAAAACAGTGTCAGAGGGCAATGGTACACGGGGCAGGGGGAGAAGAACACAGGGGAAGATTGTGCCCTTGCCCTGAGAATCAAGATTTTTTTTCTCTAAGAACTTTGGTCTTCCACCATCTTCCTTTCGCCTTACTTCTGAATATTTAACTGGATTTTTATGATTTGGCAAAATTTAAGATATCAGGCTCACCATGTAATGTATTTGTGCAAGCCAATTTTTCAACTCATTAAAATGCTGATGAGCTTCGGAGAACCCTCAATTGCCTTTTCAATTGTTGCAACAACAAACATGGGCGTTCCTGATCCAAGTATAAAAATTCTTCAACAATTACTTGTTTTCAAAAAAGCAAATACCTATCTACCCTGCTGGAGGTGGGTAGGTGATTAGAGAAAATGGCTATATATATTTTCATATAAAAAAGTCTGCCGCAGCCTGGAACATTGTTGTATGTCTGTCTTTAACTGGAACATTGTAATCAAAGAAAGCATAACTTCTCAGCTTTATTCTTAGTCCAAGTTTTGTCAACATCTAAGGGTTAGTTTAAAGAATTTTACTATAGTAAAATTTCTCTGTCATTTCTTTTGTCATACAGCTTTTTAATTAGATCACAAGTTAGTAAACATACTTAATCTCTCACTCAGCATTCCTCAGGCTGATAATGGCCATGTTCCATGGAGATTAAAGTGTCTCAAAAGTTGTTTAGTTTGTTTTTGGTTTATTTTTGTTTGTTTCTTTTTTTGTTTTTTGTAAACAGTCTTCAGGCTGGAAACCCTTTGGCAATGCCTTTAGAAACATGGACTGCTTCCTGATTCTCTTTTTTTTTTTTTTTTTTTTTTTCAGTTTATAAAACATGCAGACTAACTACATTCCGTCAGTACATGAGAAATTAATACAATACAGTTCTTAACAGCAGATTCTGAATGGTGACACAAAGCCAATTTGCAGGACGTGACTAACAAACAAACAAACAAAAAGATACTCCAAACAACAATTACTTCAAACTTCCCTTCCTTGCTTGCTCAGACACCACACTGAGAAATAATATACAGTGCTTACAAGGAACCCAGAAGGGCAGAAGAACCAAGCTACACCAAACTAAGCAGGAAAAAATTGCACACTGAATGGTTTCTTATTTAAAAAGTTTTCCCTACTTCTGTTTTCCACTGAAAACTGTGTCCTATTTTTTGCATACAAAAACATAAGAAAAAAGAGGTTCTGTGTTGAATTATGGATGATGGCTTTAACTTAAATGGGTCTTTATTATTTTCTTTATTAACTTCTAATAAAAATCTGTAGTAAACATTATTCACTTTTATAACAAAAGCTGCCTTTTAATCTATTTATAAATCCATTAATTTTAAAGCTGTCTAAAGCTTTTAACAATTAGCCATAGCTAGCTGAACAGGAAAAAAAAAAACCAACTCACCATTCAGTTGTGAATCCTGTGTTTTTTCACTTATCAGCAAACTATCATGTTACCACATAGTCCCATTCAAAGACTACTACTCCATGGACCCTGATCCTGTACACAACAGTCTTAAAAGAAATTCCAAATTGAATATCTCATGGAATGTGATATTCAAGGAAGCAATGATACTAAAAAGTAACCGTTGTGGTAGGCAAAAGTACACAACAACCATTTAGAGTATTAGCAACTTCACGTAGGCAACACATGACAAGAAAAACCTAAGACAAAATTAACACCAAATTTCAGAACATTCTGTATTGGGTATGGCTGGGATGGAGTTAACTTTCCCCACAGCAGCCCTCATAGTGCTGTGCTTTGCATGGGTAGCTAGAACAGTTTTGATAACACACCAACGTTTTGGTACTGCTGAGCAGTGCTCACACAGCATCACGGTTGTCTCTCCAGCCCCTCCTCAGAGGGCAGTAGGCTGGCGATTGGGCAAGAGGATGAGAGTGGGCATAACCAGGACAACTGCCCTACACTGACCAAAGGGGTATTCCATGCTGTACAATGTATGCTCAGCAATAAAAGATAAGAGAAAGGAGGAAGTGATGGTGTGGGGTGGGTGTTTTTTATAGAGACATTTGTCTTCCGAAACAACCGCTATACATACTGGAGCCCTGCTTCCCAGGAAGTAGCTGGACATTACCTGCTGATGGGAAGTAGAGAATAAGTCTTTTTGCTCCGCTTTGCGTCATTTCACTTCTGCATGTGGCCTGTGCTTTCCTTCATTAAACAGTCTTTATCTTGATCCATGAGCACTACTACTGTAGCTGTAGCAAGTGATTAAAAAGCCCTGTAGTGGAAGAGCAGAACAACATAGAGCTCCTTCCCCAAAAGCTATCCAAGGAATTGGTTGGTTTACCTGGCTAGGCATTCTTAAAGTAGAAAACAGAACATCTGCTGAGGCAAGAGGTCCCAAAGATGACCCAAACATGGCTAGGAATGAACCAGATCTCCTACACTCCACCAAGTATGGGGACACAGGATTTTAGTAAACAGAATTCATCAAATTCAAGTCTAAATGCTGAAATTTCAGCTGGTAAACACAGAACATAAATTAGAAGGTAAAACCTTCAGTCAATAAAAATTTGTACGCAACTCTGTCCTTCACTGTCTTTTAATCTTTATAATTATGAATCTTTTAAAAGTCAGAGGAAGAAATGACAGAGGAAGACCGCTACTGTCATAGATATTTCCAAGAGAAAAAGAGAATGTTGGAAGTTGAAAAATCAGAAGATTTTCCTGCCTTTAAGGTGCAGTTTTGCCATAGTAATCAAACATTTATTATAGAAAAGTAAATTCATGTTAGAACATATACACAAGATAGATTTTACAGTCTGTTTCATACAAAGTTATTAATTTCAAAAAATATAAAAACTGGTTATATCAGGCTTTTTACAACCTGGCATACCTTGCACGGCGCATGGTCAAACAGGAGTACTGCACATACTGCAAATATATAAGGGCAACTCAATGAATTGTCATGTTATAATGCCCAAAGTAATCTCACTGAAGATACACCAAAAAAAAGTAGATAATTTCATTGTGGAAAATATGACTGGCAAAGATTAAACTGGTGAATCATCATAAAAGGATGCATTTTCTCATCTATTTCTTATAAAAGAGTATATGCAACTTTAACAGAAAATAAGAACTGTAAGACAGTATATAAGACTGTATAACACAAATTATCATCTTTAAACCTCTCCAAGACAAATCTTAGAATGATATAGGATAATAATCCTTCACTGCTTTGTAAATCAACTGGATTATTAGATAGAATTAGTTTGTGTCAATTTAAGAAAAAAATCCTTAAATTTAAAATCCTAAGCACAGTGATGCCAGTCTTTTATTATGCCCATACTTGATTCTTGGATAGAAGAGCTATTTAAACCTTCAGACATGTAACCTTAGGTGGCAAGCATTAAAAAGTTATCCAAAGAAGAGAGCTGACAGTTTATTCCTGTATCTAATACCTTTCGTCATTCCGGTTGGAGATTGTCTGTGCCTAACACAAGCATTTGGTTCTCCTTTAGCCTACAGCTGCATTTATATTCAAGGACAGAAATTGAAACATCTGAATCAGGGTATGCAAAACACGAACTGATTGTTCACAATGTGCATTAAAGGAACTATCAGTAATTTATAGTCCTGACAATTCTTAATAACTTTATTCACACAAAAAATTTACATAGGTTCTCACATCTATCAGCACAACACTTATAATGACATTCAAGTTTTCGTCAATAAAGTCCTTAAAATACTGAATATTCAAGAAATCATTGGAAGTGGTACACAATCGGTGTGTAAAGATATAAATTCACAACCTTTCAAGAAAAAAATAATCAAACCCTGTAGCTACTGTAACTATGAATTTAAGAACTGCAGATTTGGGATAATCAATCAATAAGAAAGCAACCAAACACCATCCGTTACAATTCTTTCTGAAAATGTGCATTCGAGGACAAGCACATCAACATATTTGAGCTGCTTGGATTCTGTGATCATGGGCATTATATAAGAGGAAAAATATTGAAATTATTTCTTCAAAGGCTGGCTGTTGTTTTCAGAGGAGCTGCTTCCAATTCCATTATTTTTTCAGGCTCTATTTTGATTCCAATTGGTCTGACTTAATCTGCTAGCTTTAGGATTTAATGCACAGGATTATCTTCTACCGCCATAGTAGCCATCATGATAGAAAATAAAAACTTACCTAATATTTAAAAGTATGCTGTTAGAGCAAAGACAATATTGGAAGTGCACTTCTAATAGCCTTATATCATAAAAACCAAGGAGACAACTGTTAGTAGTGAAATAAAAATAGTACTTCTGGAGCCTTGTATTTCTTTTAGGAAGTAATATATTTGCATTAACACAAGGCATGATTGACAACTGATATGCTGTATTCGGTTCTGAGGCTCAAATTAGAAGCCAAAAAAGGTTTTGCGCTACAGAAATTATGTCAGAATGGATGATTTGCTTTTTCTTTTTTTATGTTGCACAGCTTTATGTCATGTCATAACATATCACATGCTGTGTCTGACAGATAAGATAAAATACTATGCCAGTGCAGCAGCCATAGAGCACCTTAACCTGAGAGCATCAATTGCAACATAAATGTACTGCAGTGGCAAGGACAATTACAATGAAAACATCTAGGATGAGCCAAATAAGTGATAAAACATTATTTTCTTGACAAATTTGGTAAACATATCTACTATCATATTTTTACATATTTTAATGGGTTTATATTTCCCCTTGTGATCCAAATACTGGCATCTGATATAGAGATTAGACAAAATTTTGCACGCAAAATTCTGAAGTGTTCTCTTTCTTACCTTCTTTTCATATTCTCAAGTATTTTATCATGGCTGGGGTTTGATTTTTTTTTTCATGGAATCATTGATGTGCAAGACTTACATGTTGGAAACTACTTGTGAAGGTCCTGTAGACCATCCTGCTCTAAGCAGGTCTAGTTAGACCAGATTGCTTAAGGTCTTGTTCTGTTCTGAATATCTCCATGACAGAGATCGAACAACCTCCATGGGCAACCTGTGCCAGTGTCACATCACACTCAAGGTGAATTTTTTTTCCTTAATATCTAAACAAACTTTACTAAGCTTCAGTTTAGCTTTGTTGCCTCTTGTCCTACCACTGTGTATCTTCTAGATGAGTCTGGGTCTGTTTTCTCTCTGTACCCTCCCATTAGGTACTTCTATACAGCAATAAGTTCTCCCTTCAGGCTTCCCTTTTTCAGATTAAACAAATCTTCCTCTTTCTGTCTCTCCAGTTGTGCTTCAGCCCTCTTATCATGGTGGCACTTTCCAACGGTATGTCACGGTCTTGTACTTGGGAGCTCAAAGAGGATATGGTACTCCAGAGATTGTCTTATAAATGACAGAGGAGAAAAATTGCTTCCCTTGATTTTCTGAATACTTGCTAATGCAGCCCAAGATGAAGTTGCATTTCTTTACTACAAGGGTATACTGCCTTTTTTTTTTTTTTAATATATGCAAAGTATGTTGTTTTGTGCTTATGTTATAGAAAGCACGATCAAAGAGGTGCCCTCATCTCTAAATCATGCTATCTGTTTAGATGAAACAGGTAATGCTTACAACAGTCTTTAATTCCTGCGGGAGTACATTCCTCTCCCAGAGCAGCTCTTCCTCCTACACAAAGGAGCGTTAGTGTGGCTGTTCCACGCTGATAATCCTCTTATTCCATCTAGTTTCAGACAATTCATACAGCAAAGTAACACCCGATTTATATAAAAGCACAAGAATGAGGTCAACAATAAATGACGCACAAGTTTCACAACTAGTATTTACAACAAAACAGCAAAAAAAACTTGTTCTCTCAAACATTCTGCCCTGTCAGTGACCACTGTAATGCACTTCTCCCAGCACACACTGTATCCACTTAGTAAAATGGATTGTGCAAAATGGGTACAGGTGACTTATCCAAATGAAAGTGTAGCTTTGGGTCAAAGCTCCATGATAGCAGCATGATCACTGCATAGATAAAGCCACTGCCAAGATGTCACAATAACAGTGGGCAACTGAGGGAGCCATGAACAACACAGACATTCTAGGGCTGCTTCTGTGTCACTGCTTTGTGTTGCTAAAGGAAAGCAGCTGGTAAATTATTGATCGTATGATGATGAATATTGACAAACATAGGAATGAGAAAATATAACCTATGGGTTTCTCTCAGGGTATCACAGAAGAATCTACAGATGAAGATGAGGTAAAGAAAAGCTTATTGCATTGAAAAGGAATCACAAAATAGTCTTAAGGTTACTGCCACACCGAGAGCTGCTAAAGGAAGGACCTAGCTGTTGTATATACCTGTTTCACCGAATGCCATTGAGGGAAAACAGAAGACAGAATCTGGGTGCATATTCTAAGATGAAAACTCTGCCAAAGGAGGACACATTGATTTTATAAGAGGTAGAAACAACTTTTAAAAAGAGATAGATCTATAAAACCACAATTCTGTGTCTGTTTGCTTACAAACTCTCCTCCCTCACAGTTTCTGTCTTGCTGCTTCACCTTCCTACTCCTCTGTCGTGTTTTCTACCTTACCATCTTCATCTTTCAAGTAAAAGTAAATAAAAACCATGTTGACAGAATAATTGCATTATCTGCTACAACTCTGCTATCTCACTTTATATCTGCCTTGCCTATTTAAATTGTAAGGGGGCTTTTTTTATTTTTGGTTTTTGTGTTCTTTTTTGGTTGGTTGGGTTTTTTTTAGGGAAGAAACATCTTAAGGCATCTGGCAAAAGAATAATTATGTTCTGTTAAATACTTGAAAAATTTCTGTAAAGAGGAAAAGCTTCTATAAAGATTATTTGTTTTTTAATGCACTGGTCAGAAGTAGTAGTAGTTTTTTTGGGGGTTATTTTTTTGCAATATGAGCCATGTGATACATGGTTTGTGAAACGAATTTGATTAATTATCATAGTTTATGTAGTTTTTTACTTCAAGCGTGAAAAAGAAATCCTTTTGTTTCATCAGTAGTTTTTTGGTTTTTTTTTTTCTTGGTATTTATGAAAGTTCTAAAATATGCATTTCTAAATAAGCAGAAAGGACAAAACTGCTGTTATGCTTCTAGCATACCATTTTTGTGAATATTTGTGCCCCTAAGTGACAGCTCAGCATCCTCTGATCCAGGCACCCTTGCTCTGAAAGATTGTTTCTACTCTGAAGTGACAAGTTTACTATCTGCAAAGATTACAGAACATCTACTTAAGTATTCCCCACTGATTCCTCTCAAAATCCTGTTCTAGGATTTTGCAGTATTCACTTATCATGTAAGACACCTGACAGTCAAGATTCTGAGAATAACAGTAGTTAGGAATGATTTTCTATATGTGCGATTATTTAGAAATTCTACATGGAGAAAAAGGTCTTTTAAAATAATATTATGAAGTTTCAATTAGAAAAGATATTAAAAACCAGCATGCTAAATTGAAACTTCCAAAATGATGATAGACATTTCTCCTAGGTATCCACAACCATTCACAGTATATTTCAACAACCTAATTTAAATTTTAAATAATCACAAGTAACACTACATGTTGCTTCTCTATTATGTCTGTCAGATGCTCTTCAAGGTGACCAAGATGGCAATTCAAGTTTATAGAAGACACTTTTCACCAGATTCTTCAGAAACTGTATCTTATTTGAACTTTGACAGTACAATGGAGAACAAACCCGAATAAAAGAAAACCTTCCTAAAGTGGGCATGGTCTGATTCTGGCAGCCAGTAGCCAGCATATCAATAATTTCCATAATTAATAGGTTACTTCTCTGATATTATCATCTTTCACAGAAGGATATTGATGTGATCAATAAGTTAGCTGTTATTTAATCAGATAACCATCTATTGCGAAAGCTGCCCAGCTGAGAGGGACCTGGGGGTGTTGGTTGACAGCCGGCTGAACATGAGCCAGCAGTGTGCCCAGGTGGCCAAGAAGGCCAACAGCATCCTGGCCTGTATCAGCAATAGTGTGGCCAGCAGGACTAGGGAAGTGATTGTGCCCCTGTACTCGGCACTGGTGAGGCTGCACCTTGAATCCTGTGTTCAGTTTTGGGCCCTTCACCACAAGGAGGACATTGAGGTGCTGGAGCAGGTCCAGAGAAGGGCAACGAAGCTGGTGAAGGGTCTGGAGCACAGGTCTTATGAGGAGCGGCTGAGGGAGCTGGGCTTGTTTAGTTTAGAGAAGAGGAGGCTGAGAGGAGACCTTATCACTCTCTACAGCTACCTGAAAGGAGGTTGTAGTGAGGTGGGTGCTGGCCTCTTCTCTAAAGTAACAAGTGATAGGACAAGAGGAAATGGCCTCAAGTTGCACCAGGGAAGGTTTAGGCTGGATATTAAGAAAAATTTCTTCACTGAAAGAGTGATCAGGCATTGGAACAGACTACCCAGGGAGGTGGTTGAGTCACCATCCCTGGAGGTGTTCAAGAAACGTGTAGATGTGGTGCTTAGGGACATGGTTTAGTGAGTGAGGTGGTGTTGGGTTGGACTTGATGATCCTTGAGGTCTTTTCCAACCTTAATGATTCTATGATTCTATTGCTTTGTTTCTGAGCAATACAAACTCAATGTAATGTGTGTGCAATTTTCCTAGTTGCTGGAAATGTCTTAATTTAATTGCATGGAAACATAACAGCTGAGAAACAAGGAAATCTCTCGTAGTCACACAATCAAGAATTATGTTCCCCATCCCACTCTGATGATTTTTTTTTTTTTTAAATCCACTGCAATCACTCTACCTAGCATATTAATCTAATTTGCCGAAGGAAAGTGTCACACAGTGTTTCCACTGTTGTCAGATTATATCAAATTTCAGAAGACAAATGCTATGATTAACAGAAAAAATAAGACAAATCTGTTTTAGGAGGATTGACAATACCCAGTGTAGGAGAACAGAGAAATCAGTGAATATTGTACTATTGCACAAATACTTGTGTATGCTGCAGGATTGCTGGAGAATAATGTTTTGGAATTTGCGATCACTGACCATTTCATGCAAAATATATTAGATGATCTCTGGCAGACACAGATAAGCAGTATCTGATGTGGACTGTGGGGCAAAGATCATGTGTTTTTATCAATCCTCTGAAATCCATACCAACACAAAAGGTAAACCTTGTAAAAAATAATAATCTCTGAGCATTGAGGGGTACAAAATTTCAACACTTTTCTTCTGTTGTTTGCCAAAAAAGACACAACTAGACATGCAATGAATCTAAATAAGATGGCCATCACGGTTCAACATAATCTCGTAATTTTTAAGAGACACATAATGAAGACTACCTAGTAGCTCTGTGTACAATGGGCTCTTATTAGTAACAACTGGAATTGATTGCTGTGTCTACAGCAGGCCCAATTATTATTTTTTTTTTTAACAGCTTTTCTTATACCGTTCCAGGCAGGTTTTACATATGCTGACAGCGATGGCCAAAAACGTTCTTATGTAGAGCTATAAAAATGTTAGGGTTGATCTTTAGTTCAACAGACACTTGGAAGAAGGCAAAGTGTAATTTCATAGAAATTATTTTGACAGTCATCTCCTCGCGCGTAGACAGAACCAAACCTTTAGGAGAATAACTGCCAAATTGCCACTGATGAACCAAACTTCAAGGCGTCAAGTTCCTCTTCAGGAACTCTCCCTCACAGGGTGATGTTCAGAACATGACACAATGAGATACTCTACATTAACAAAGTTTCGTGCTAGTGAACTGAGATAACTGCAAATGGGGACAGACAGCATACACAATTAAAGGCTTCTGTGACACATGCTGTGGCATTGTTATAAAAAAAAAAAAAGTTGAACAACCCTTAAACTAGCCTAGCACTTCTGAAACTTGCGCTCATATTGATGCAACTCAGAAGATAATTCTGCCAATGATTTCCTTAATGCCTTCTAGTCCTTCTAGACTTCATGAATGGAGGTTAACAATAGAGCATTTTGTCCATAAAAAACAAGGTATTTTACTAGAAATCGGAAACCAAGAGAGTTGTGAATGTTTCAGATAACTACTAATTTAATCATTCAGGGTCTCCTAGGAAGAAATTATGACTAATATCAAGATTCATCTTTTAAATACCTTTGCTGATGCATCATGAATATGGTCATAACAACTGTTCTCAAAGCAGTTCCAGGCATATACAGTACTGGAGAGGTAGTAAATATATCATACCAAGCCCCAGAAGCAGCAATAGACTCAACACCATAATGTCACTTAGAATAACAGTATGCTTAGCAGCGTTAGCAACGTATGAAAGGTGAAACTGAATAATACTGACTTTCCCTATGTACTCTAAGGACTGTTGTGGTACAGTTTTACTTCAAAAGAAAGTAATAAAAATTGCATCATAGACTCACTTGTAAGGTCAAAATAGTGTCATATGCCCTGATATTAAATTATCACAATATTCTTTATTTTCTTGAAAAGATATGCCTGCATCAACCTCTCTAATATTTAAGGTTCATCTCCATCTGCAAAATTTATATGTTTTCTCTGGATCATTGTTCAACTTACATCATAAGTATTAGCTCACCTATACTTAATCTTGCCTGCCATTTTCCAATGTTTGAATATATTTACAGATTATTATAATTTTGTTAAATTTGATAAACAGGTTAAAACTTTCAATGTTAGACATTTACCTCATCATATTAAAGCTTCAATTTTTTTAAAGTAGCAGCAAAAAGAAGCTTTTGCTATAATTAAAATAAAGAAATGTTACTTATATTTTTTTGTTGTTGTGGCTTTGCTTTTTCACAACTGCTTCGTTGAAGCTCTAGTAGCTTGAAATTTAGGACACAGTTGCCCCTTTTCTGGGACTCACCCTCTGCCATTCCTCTGGATAACAGTACCCAAGCTGAGCATTTCTGCTGTAGACCCTTGCTAAGGCTCTGCCTCTTCAGCCTGCCTTTGTAGAGCTTGTTTCACCTCACCTTGCTTCTCTGCCTACACAAAAAACAAGAGACACTTTTCAGAAATGGCTGCTCTGGCAGCTGACGGGCTCAGCTGTGCTGGCCAGCAGGCAGGCGCTGGGAAGGTGCGTGTGGTTATTGCACAGCCCCAAGCAGTGCCCCTCACAGCCCATCCCTCTCTCCCAGGCTCTGCTCAGAGGCTCTTGCCTTCCTTCTCACGTCAGCCTGGGTGCAATTCTGTCAGCCAAAAGCTTTTCAGCAGTGTTTGTTTCCAGCAAACCCATGACTGTCTGTGCCAGCACAGCATGAGTGGAAGCCAGAGGAAGACACTCTCAGACACAGGGGGAAAGCAAGGAGGGTGCTGGCTTAGAGCTGCCATGGGGGCACAATGCCCTCTCCCCATGTTTCTGGTGCTTACACCTCTTGAAAACTGACTGGGCCAAAATGAGAGGGGGAAGCAAAAAGGAATGTAAGAAGTAGTGGAAACAGACTACAATTAATAGTACTTCTAAACACAAAAAGATCTGACTCTAAACTAGAAACTGTGACCTGTGAGCACCAGCATTCCTCAGCTGAGCCAGTAGCTGTCAATCCCATAAACCTCTCGCTGTTCTTACATTGGGCTAAATTTTCAAATGCGTAGTTTTATGACCTTTTTAGGACACACATGAAAAAGGTCACAAAACTAAGGATTACAAAATTTTAGAATACTGGAATTAAAATTGTCTGTCCAATTCTAACAGGGATTTTTCTTGGTATTCAATAGCCAGTTCTCTGCAGCATTTTCACATCTCCATATGTAGAATGGGCCACCTTCAAGAACCAAAACAATGACTGCACACTGAGATAATTATTTACAGTGGGAAGATGCTGAAAAAAAAAACAAACCACAACACCCGCAAAACAGAGAAAATGCATTGCAGCTGCACTTTGTCTTGTCTTCTCTTTCAAAATTTCAGTGCAATAGTGAACAACTTTTTTCCCCAGTAATACTTTACGTAACTGGTCATAATTTTTGATGTGCTTCTTTAAATAACCAAAAATGCAGATTTTATTGACAGAGCTTGGTGTGTACCCATGTCTATCACTAAAATGCCTCAAAGATATTAAATACCATTCAAAATGGTAAACTACTTGAAAAAAATTAAGCTTTTGTAATTTCAGATTAAGATGCAAAATCAGTGGATTATTTGAATTATTTTTACCTTGTCTTGTGCCATTTCTCCATCTGT
>NW_010131411.1:0-14362 GCF_000699245.1 Pterocles gutturalis | reverse complement strand
GGTGGAGCTCCATGCACTCCAGCTGGTGTTTGACATAGCGGGCAACACCCCCTCCTTGTCTCCCCTGCCTGTCCTTCCTGAAGAGCCTGTATCCCTGCATTCCAACACTCCAGTTGTAGGATCCATCCCACCACATCTCCATAATGCCAATAAGATCATACCCCTGCAGGCGTGCACACATCTCCAGCTCCTCTTGTTTATTCCCCATACTACATGCATTCGTATAGAAGAACTTAAATTGGACTCCCAAAGAGGCAGGACCTCCTGTGTGCTGCTCTTCAGCTGCCCTCATACCAGCCTGTGAACCTTTTCCAGGCTCTGGGCATTTGTTGCTGGCTTTTCTGTCACTGGAGTGGTAAGAGTGGGATGGATTAAGGATCCCCTCCCCCAGCAATATTAGTTTAAAGCCTTCCTCACCGGGTTAGCAAGCCTATGACCAAAGATTCTTTTCCCTCTCTCGGACAGATGGATCCCATCAGTCCCAAGTAGACCAGGCTTCTCGAAGCAAGCCCCATGGTCTAGGTAGCCAAACCCCTGGTTGTGGCACCACACCCACAGCCATTTGTTGATGTGTTGATCAATAAATATCTAACTTAAGTTTAGGTCATTTAGGAAGCTGCATAATACTCAGCAGAAATTCCAATTACCTTGTTTCTAATACTGCTTATGTACAGATTCTTTTCAGACAAATCCTGCATATAGGATTTCTGCATGGGGGAAACCTAGCACAGAAGTAACTCTAAGGGGACCAGACCTGCCATTCACTGGCCCCAGAAACACTACTTCAATTAAGCAAGTCTATTCTCACAGATGCACAGGACAAAGCATCACGAAACCTAGACTACTGGAATTCTAACATCATTCCTGTTAATTCTGAGTAAAACTGTGTCTATTTGACTCAAGAATTACCATTCTCATTAACAGTAATAAGCCAGAAAAGCCCATGATAATGGCTCTGTTCATCTCACTAATGACTTCTGTCATGCATGGACATGTTAAGCAAGGTTAATCACAGTAAGCAAGGCTACTTGAGTGTTTTTATTCTGGACTACAGAGAAGCTGAACAATATAAAAGCCAGTGGCGATGCAGTAAATTCCTACTGCCCTCCTCTAGGAAAAGAGTCTATCCATCTGTGCTGGTATTCCCTTATATCTCTTAGGGCTATCAGCAATATAGTACACACTTACATATGTTAAGTGTTCACACAATAACATTACTCATGGCACATGGAAAAGGGCATCTGATCCATACCTGTTGTGCTGTTTTTATGGCAAAAAATTGGTGCTGGCCTTCTCCTCCACAAATATAGCCAAAGGCACGGTTGTCTGTTACATCCCGAGCAATAAAAGAGATTTTGTTTACTGGGTGCTCATGCTCTATGACCTAGAATTGGGAATAAAATTACTACTGGTTTACATTCCTGGAGACAAATTAGCTGCTGTTCTCTATAGTTAGAAAGTTTGAGACTGTTACAAGGCTTCAGTTCAAGACTCAGATTTATCAGCCTTTGACTAACTACAATAGGATGTAGCTACCTTTCTGGCAGGAGGCTTCAGCATTAAAACTGATTTCGCAAGCCAATTTTTATATGTGGAAGGGAAGCACAATGCCATTAAGGAATCTAGTTCTTATTGGTCTAGCTTTCAAGCTCCTTGGTTGCTTTAAGAATCACATTAAAAGAATAATTAATATCTTACCCCAGTTTTCTCATCTATTATCTTGATACCAGACAGGGAGATGTTCACCCAGATCTTCTGTTTGTGCTGACCTTGGGAACGGGCTGCCACTGCCATTCCCTGAAGAGGATTAGTATCAAAGTATTGATGAAATTTGTTAGATTGAGTTTAATTTGTTTCCTTACATTTCTTATGAGCCCATAGCCATGACTATACTAGTGCTAATACTACGCAGCTGTACAGATAGAGCAGCATTCATCTTGCAATGTATGACTGAGCAGGTTTGAAGTGATGCTTCTGAACTAGATTGTGTTTCCTCTGTAAGTGTTCCTCTGTGTTGGAGCTTCAAAATGTCTTATCTTGGTTTACAAAACTGCTGCAGTAGCATAATTTTGCCAGCTTTCCTGGCCTGATTGTAAGCATTCTGCACACCAGAAGCAATCATCTCTGTTGCTGCAGGGCCTCATTTATTCTTTGGCTTATCAGTATCTCTTGGTATCACCATTGCCACAGGAAGACAACTAGTGCTTTAAGTTCAGTGTTAAATTGGACGAGTTCCTCCTTTCCCATCTAAAACCCACCCAAGCTCACTATTTGGGATCAAGTTCATGCTATTAGCATCCATACTGGATATCTACATGAGACCCAAAGTAATATTCCCAAACTAATTAGAGAAACACTGTCTTTTGAGCAAGGAGTTACAGCTTTAGAAGTAACATCCACCTAGGATGGTGCTCTTATCACTATGTTACCATTAAGCCATATTTGAAGTTGTGCCAAAGCAACCACTTGATTTGCTTTCTGAAGGCTACCCAGAAATTGTTCCTTACATGCCACCTCAAGGCCTTACCTTCAACTTCATCATTGAATCCTGACTCATTTTGTCTCCTCTTGCCTCTGGGACATCATTGATGCCAATCAGTTTAGCTTTGTATCTTATGCCATCACCTTTGAATCTGTCCAAGAGAGATTCATCTGTCTTTTCTGGTCCTGGAGACAGAATTTTTTTTAAGAGATAAATGTCTATGTTGTGGCTTTGAGATATTTTTTTAAAAAATATACCATATAAGTACATATTAAAACAGTTCCTTGAGTATAGCTGACTAAACCCCTAGTCCTTCCAGTACTGTGTGCACTGCAAGATAGTTACTCCTTTAAGGTCACACTGCTCTTGCAGAATCTGGCCTTGGTTCAAAGAGCGGAGCCCAGTCCTTAATATCTGGGGATTTCAGAACAATTTTTTGCCACATTAAAGACTGAAATATTTATAGGCAACAGTCAAGTAGATATAAGTGTTAAGCAGAAACAGCAAGCAGAAATGGTGCTTCACCTGGCCATAGAGTGTTCAGTAAGCCTTTCATATGTTAGCCCCTAGTTCTGGTGTAGTCAGATCTCTTCCTGGTGTGCAAGAATCTCACAGTTCCTGTGCTAGAACTTTCTAACAGCAACACCATTTCTACAACAAGTCCTGGTACCTCCATCCCTGCAATCACTTGGGATTTTAGCTATATTTGCTATTTCTGCTGTTCCCACTAATTCTCAGAATTGCTTGGTTTTCTTCTCTGCATGCTCAACATACTGAGTGTATACCTAGCTATGTATTTCTGTATGAGGTAGTTATTTACATGACCTAATCTGAAAAAAAAAAAAAATCTATTACCTGATCTCCAATAATTCTCATTAAATGGGTTTTCTAGCTTCTCTGGACTAGAATCTGTATCTGTGTCCAGCATATCACTCCTTCTGGAGGGAGGAGAGGAAGCAAGTGCAGGTTCAGACTGACAGCTACGTGGATGGTCCTGTGTCTGGTCACCTTCTCAGGAGGCTTTCACTTCTCTGGGCTTTTGGTGACTTGTCAGGCTCAGCAAACAAGTCATTTAACAAGTGGAACTCAAAGCTTTAGAACTTAAAGCTAGGAAAAAAACCTTTCAAGCCAAAAGCCTACCTTCTGGTTAGATTTATTTTACTAGCTTATTTACTCACTCTTCCAGTCAGCTTGAAGCCTCAGAGTTATTTTAACTATACTGTGAGAATGATCTTAGCTTTAGGCAAGTGCAAAATATTAAGGACACTGACTAGTGTTCAAGAGGTATGCATTTCTTACCTTTCTTTTTTTCCTTCTTTGAGGGTTGTGCTTTTGGAGGAGCCTGCTGCTCAGCCTGGCTGTTGATTGTAGTAGTTTCAGCTTCCGTAGACATGATGAGTTGGTAGTCAGCTATACTTGCTGTAGGTTTAAAAAATCCAAATAACAATCAATAGGCAGACATAATATTTTACCTTGAATAATAAATATTCTTATTAGATCTATTAGTCCATTTTTATTCTGCCGAACACTGAAGCCCACTAGTGCCTGAAAGTTTGAGTAGTGATCATATACGAAGTCTGACTCACTGTCTGTTCATCTCAAGCTACAAAGAGCCACTGAGTGATGAACCCTTACCTCAGTAATGCCTAATCAGTAGATCACACTGACCTACATCCACAGGCTGTACTTGCATCACCCTGTTTTAATCTGTCAACCTTTAGCTTTTTACCCTTTACAGCTATTTATAGAACCTTAGATATTTTGCTCTGTTCTCCCTCAGCATTGCCAGCTGCATCTCTGTAGTAGGATAGGAGAGAATGCAAGAAAGATTTGCTAGGATATGTTCCAAACACCCACGAAGACAACACCAGAACACCCAAAAGAAGCCATAGATCTTATTCATGTTTCTGTAACTGCTTATACTACTCAACAGGTAAAAGCAAATAAATTCCTTAGGCTGCAGACAGACATAGGAAAAAAAGTTCAGGAAAAAAACAAACCACAACAAACATTCAAAACAAAACCCCACACCCTTGTCTCAGCAGTAGTCAAGTTACTTTTGTCTTTTTTAAAAAAAACCCTGCAAGTTAACAGAAACTATGGACTAGCAGGACTTAACTCTATGCCATGTGACCCCTTTGCAGCTGAGATACAGCATAAATCTGCAGTCACCATGTTTTGTTCCTACATAGCTGAAGCATTGATTCACACTTAACAAGCAGAGGGACTTATACTGTCTTTATGGAGTTCTGAAGATCATCTATACTCAGACAGAAAGAACTGAACATTCACATCTGCTACAGAAACTGTTTTATAAACCTTCTGTCTGGGTTATTGCAGTGGCTTCAGTTAGTCCCTTGAATTTCAAGGTGACAAATGAAGCCAAGAGATTGTTTAGAAGATTAAGTAGCTGGGCTACCCTCTACTAATAATTTCCTCTATATCCTGGCAAGACCAAGCCACACAGTCCTGCCTGTCAGTGATCCTGCTTCCCCAATTTAATTGGTAGAGCTACACCCACCTCTGGTGTTATACAACCACAGTAAGCATCTAATTCTAAAGTTAAGAGGAAATAGCAAACAAATAACCTAGTGAGGAGTAGATACCCACAAGCAAGACCTCACTTTGTCCTCTATAAGGTGGTAGAAATCCAGATGGGCAGTTGCCATCTTAAACTCTAGTCATCCCTCCATTATTGCCACCGCCTTCATCCTGTGGAAGCCAGGCCACCTATTTCTGTAGCGCTCAGCACATATCCCTGAGGTGGAGAAATATGGGCAGGGATCCACACAAATCTGGCTGAACACTTGCAAATACACCCTGTCTTATTGTGGGGAAGGTCATTCTCCATATTAGCAATGCAATTTGTGAATGCTAGTGAGGGGTTTCTGGACAATTTACAGGACAAACTCTTCTATCTGAGGCCTGGCACAGTTCATATCACCTGGTGAGAGTTCACAATATATGACAGTTATTTATCATACCTTTGGAGAACTCTGAGGACCATCTCTTGAGCAAGAGAATTAGCAAAACTAAGAATACAAGGATAGCTAAAGGCTGCCTTAATACACATTCATGTTTTTAATTACTTCTTGACATCTTAGTTAAACCACAAGACAAGCACAAAATTGCCTCAGGCTTTACCTTAAAATTTCACTGGGGTGGGGAGCGACATTGTGTAGCTTCAGCTAGCAGCAATCTAGTCTGTTTGGGATATGAGAGTCTCAGCCACCACTAAACTTTGATCCTATGCTTTCAACCCAAGTTAAAGCTGTGCAAGATCTTTGTCACACTTAAATTTGGCTTATCTTAATGGAAAGTACTGGTGTGCTCTACATGCAAGTAACAAAAATGAAGTTAAAATCTCCTGTTTGTAGTTGCTCTTGGTGCTTGGAGGCTTCCTTTTGCAGTACTCAGGCCCTTGTACTTCCTTGCTGAGACTGCAGGAGTAAGGCAACAAGAGACTAGGACTGTTCTACTACTCTTGAATTCTGAGTTCATCTGAAAAGAGCCAGCCAGCAGTATGGCAGGGTTAGAGATGCGTGTCCTTTTTATGCAAGGACACTCTTGCCTTCAGTTATACCAGCATAGTGAAGAACAAGATCATTCCCACAGCAACTATGTCAGCAGACTATTAAGGGATGCTTTTTGAATCTTCTCCATGTAGACAAGTCCATTGCTATCACAACAGCTTAATTACTTGCTATGCAATTGTATGTCCCATTTTAACTACTATGCTAAACACACTATTTCAAAAGTCTTAGACTGCAGATCTATGGATGTTGCTACCCTGGGAGAAGTGCCTCAAACTCTTGCCTGTATCAGTAGATATGTTCCTCATTTTACTCACCCACTTTTCAATTTACTCCAGAAACGGCTTGTTAAGAGATCACTAATAGTATCTTCTTCCTTTCCTACAGTGACTATCCTGTGCAGAGCAAGCACTGATGACTCCTTAGGGAAAGGCCATTTCAGGCCATTGACACATAGGCTTTGAAGTATGAGCTGTTACCTACTGTCTTGAGCCAGGCAACTCTCTATTCAAGCATTGTACTCAATTTCCACACATCTACCCTGGGAAAGTCAGCCTCAAGGCTTTGTGTCTTCTCTGAACTCCCTACAGTGAGAGCTGTTGGTAGTGACAAGTCATCCTTGAAATACCTGTTTCTTAGCAAGACTTGGAGCACATGCCAAACAATGTTGTTGAGCAACATGTAGTTTCCCTTAAAAGATGCTTTCACAATTATCCCTTATTTGAGCAAGGGGTGGCAACATGGCAGCTACCCTTAATAATTATATTTTTGTCCTGTGCACACAGAATTAAGAAACTTCATTATGGCTGTAGACTGTCATGGGATTTAGAGAGGATAATAATCCTCATGCAACAAACAGGCTTCTCCCTCTCATCAGACAAAGATAATTACCTCAGTGTTGGTGAAGGCTTGTCTGAGGACAGGTTAGGGACACTGAAAGTCAGAGGCAAGGCAGATAAACTGAACATCTGCTCAGCAGTCTAATACTTTGTCCTTTTCGCTGCCTGTGCTCCTCCTTTGTCCCTTGATACTGCAAGTACATGATCCAGCTTAAAGAGTTATTGCATGTAAATATTAACCTCAAATTAGAATCTGACAGGCCAGGAGAGGACAAGAGCAGCTTTTACTGCCAAGTGCAAAATAGCCTGTTAGGATGAAGCAGCAACCAGAAGCACAGCAATAGTTCAAGTGCTGAACATGCTTCCAAGGCAGGTTGTTCCCTCCCCCTCCGCCTTCTCGAAGAGTTAGTCAGGTTCTTCTGGTTAGAAGGCTGTACCAGGACCTGCACAATGTATCCTTAGAAACATCTCTAGCCATTAAGTTCTTGACAGAAGAGCTGTTTTCAAAAGGCTGGCAAACAAGCTGTCCACTTGAATGAATTCAAGACTTCAGTTTTGCAGGCTGAGGAAATAGACTAAAGGCTAAAACAGCAATACATACAAGGACTAGCAAGTGTCAAAGCTGTAAACCCAGACACATTTACAGACAATGGACTATCCTGACTAGTGGCATTCTACTCACATTAGAAGTATAACAGTGCATTTGTGGGATCCCCTGTATGACTGACTTAAATTTGTATCTAACAAATCCCTGTGTGCATAAACATCTATCACATTTTCTGCCTAGTTCCTGCTACAATGGTAGTACCCTAAGTAGCCTTGAGAAGCAGTAGGCATGCATTAATAAATCAGAAACATGAATGTGCCATTCAGACTTTTGCCTTTCAAACGGGGTCATTCGTGCTCAGGAGTCAAATAAAATATCATCTTAAGCATTTTGTTTCATTACTAGAACACCCATTGCTCTAGCATCTGACAGTGTCAGATGAGTTCAAGTTGAATAAACCTTTTGCAACATGACACAAGATTACTATGATTTAGATGAAAAATTCCACCTGCTTGTTCTGATGCAAGTACTACCATTAGTTTGCTTCTTCTATTAAAACAATCAGATTAGTCTGTTAGGATCTAGCATAACCAGTGCCTAATTTATATGAAAGATATAACCTACCTGTAGGTAAGGCTAGTACCCGATATGTATTGTTCACACTTATACATAACAACTAACTGCTTGAAGACAAGTGGTGTTCACAGACAGCTTGGTAACTGTTCCTTCCAGTTTATGCCAAGTCTGGAATGCAAGAGCAGCATCATCTGCCAGAAGGATGACTGAATACAGGCTCTTATACTGCTAAGTCTAACCCAAGCTCCTTAATGTAAGGGAGAAAACTGAAAAGAATGTTGGCCTACCTTGCCTGACAGGTGAAACTATCTGTCATTCCCTCAGTCAGTAAGGTATAGATTAGCGATGCCTCCACCAGTTTATCCTTGCTTGACAGCAGGGAAACCAAGACCAGTGTTTTCCACCTAAGCTCAAAAAGCCTGTTTAACTGTCCTGTTTGCTTTAAGCCCTGATTGATGTTCTGTCCTCTCACCTAAGAGGTGGATCAATACTTTGCTGAGGTATTAAGGCAGTCTTACACCAAGGGCTTCCTCTGACAACAGGAATGACCTTTTAGAACAAGCTACAACTGTACTTGCATATTGCAGAATACAGCACATAGTCCAGCTGTCTTGATCATACACAACAAATAATGAGAAACAGGGAAGGGTGGCAGTAACCCACTGAGAGGGATTGAAGTGTGGTAACAGACACATCAGGGAATACCTCTGTCATGCTGCTCCCTTCCTCCAGTACCAACTGCAAAGCAGATAAAGATCTTTGTACTCTAATTAGTCACGTCAGCTACAGATGTTGGCAGGTACCATTGCTGGTATGGGATCATGCCTGTGAAACTACACAGACAGTCTTACCATTTCAGTCAATTTGCCAACTGCTATTTCATCAGTTGAACAGAACAGTCTGTTCTCATCATGTCAGTGCAGTCTCCTCTGAGCTGTCTTGTTTTTAGCAAGAACATAGACATTTAAACTAAGTTCCCAAAAGTGTTTTCTGCACACTTGAACCACTGGGATCAAAGCCGAGTGAACATCAGTGAGTTAGCAGCTGGAACTGATCAGGTGACTCAGGTCAAGTGGTGCAATTGGACCAGTACCTTTTGCCATTGTACTATGCTTTTAAGCACATAACTTCTGATGAGATTGTTAGTTACTTCTCAACCCAGCTACCACAGTAGCTCTATTTTGTTTTTTTCATCTACTTGTCATGGGAATAAATACAGCTGTTGCAGGAATATTAGAACAGAGGATTCAGGGGAAGTCATGACCAGTTTAAACAAGCTGCACCCAACAACTTGAAAAGATATAAATTAGCCACTATTGCCCTCTGCTTACTTTAAAGGAAGAACCTGAAATGCTTTTCGTGAGCTAGAGCTATGTACTTTCCCAAAGACTTCATCTCAAGCTGAAGGAAGCAAGCACTGGCATAGTCTGTTCTATAGTTATTCTTCAGCCAGGAACTTCAGTGTCCAAAGGTAGTGTTCAGAACCTAGGGAGTCAATCTCAAATTATGAGTTGTTCCAGGAAAAATGCAGCATCTTGCAAGAAGTCTTGGTAGAAGCCTTTCCAACTTCTGTTCAGCATTTAGCATTTCAACTTAGTTCATTTCTTAGCCCAAGAAACTCCTTCACTCTTAGCACCAGCAATGCCAGCATCCGAACTCCAGATTCTTCTTTCAGAAAGAGACTGATAGACATCCCAGTACACTCTTCATAGAGACCCATTCAGTTGGTAGCACAGGCTTATTATTATATTATATACTTAGATTATCCACAAGAAGTTTCTTCATGTCAGTCTTCCAGAAAGACAGCATGTTCTGCAGCTATCTAAGGGGCCACTCCTCTGTATCACTCTCTCCAGTTTCCAGCACTGAAGCCTCATACATCAGTGCCTCCTGAGCCAGAGTTCAGTTGTCTGCTCTAGCTATGGCTCAGGAAACATCACCTGCCTACTCACAAGATGAGGACTCTCCGGCCATGTGCCTGCAGTGCCTGCCACTCAGTCTTCTGTCAATACTACTTGTTGAGACTCACTGGATATACAAAACAACCTGGATGCAAAGCAGTTGTTAATCAAGGCAGATAGTGTTTACTCTAGTTTGAACCAGACAACAGCTCAAACATTTCATTTCCAACTGCACTCCTAACTCCCTTCTGCCTAGAAAGACTGTTTCTGATCTTCCTGCTAGTTAGCACAGCAAAGGACTCTTGCCAGAAACCATGCTTTTCACCCCCTTCCTCAGAGCAGGGACTTGACACATATTGAAGCTGTTATCATAGGTTATTTCAGCTGCATGCTGTTAACTGCCCAGTGCTGGCAAAGTTATCCCTCTTTACAGTGTGGGTGTGTGCAAGCTGTACCGAGAGAGATTGCATATGTTCTGCACAGCCTATGCTGAACTGTAAGTGTTTTCTACCTGTTCACAAA
The DNA here is from genome assembly GCF_000699245.1 of Pterocles gutturalis. Classification (NCBI taxonomy): domain Eukaryota; kingdom Metazoa; phylum Chordata; class Aves; order Pterocliformes; family Pteroclidae; genus Pterocles; species Pterocles gutturalis. The sequence goes on along the minus strand of NW_010131411.1, from coordinate 3,962 downwards.
TGTATTTGTATGAGCAACATGTTTTTGCTGTAGTATTCTTGCGTTCACCCAACTTAAAACCATACGGGCACGGCCACAGTGTCAAGTATTGCAGTTTGCTTACTCAGCCTGATAAGCAGCCAAACACTTGTCCTTAACCATTTATTTCAGCAGTATTTGAAGAACCCTTCGCCTAGCCCCCCAGCCAGTGTGCCTCTCATTACTTGAGCTGTAGTGGCAGTCATTGTCACAAGTCACTCCATACTGCTTCTTGTAGCAGATGGAAGTTTGTTTGTGATGTGTTACTAGAAGACTGATGACAATTCTCTTTGCACCGTATGAGCACAGGTTGTTCTACAGCAGTTTCAGTCCTCAGTTAGGCATTATGAAGCATACTGCTTAATATAAGGGCTACTCTTGCCTTCAAGAGTAGTCATTACCAAGGGCCCCAGTTTTACCTTGTAAATGCAGAAAGAAAGGCAATGAAAAACTAAGACACAAATCTAAAAAGGTGGTACAGAAGGATCTATACCTGAGATAAAAAAAGGATTAACCAGGATTTTCAGAGCTCCACTGCAGCTCCTTCTGTAGCTGTGCTACTGACAGGAGTCACATTTCACACATGACTATTCTGCAGTAAGTTTCCCTATTGGTAACTGTAGATACACAATTGTTATGTACATTAGAGGAAGTTTACATTATTGCTCCTAAATCCAGACTCTAAGGTAACCCTGACCAGGCACTCTAATATTCTATCTCCCTGATGGTCTTGATATCGTATTATGGGGATGCCCTCATCCATCAGAAGCTTGCAAGGACAAGCGGCAACCTTCCATCCTGCTTTAGAGTTTACCTTCCATCAGCCAGGCTAGCAGCTGTTTGCCAATAGATCTGCTATTCAAGCTACGAGAAAACGAGTTCACGTAGTGACATTTATGTCCTCCCTTAAAGCACGAATAACCTTGTTCTAAGAGAGCACAGATGGTGTCTGTAAGATAGAAGCACAGGTTACAATATGAATGATACATCTTTAGTGTTCCCAACTTGTCTTGTCCCTTCCTAGGAAGAAAGTCTCATACATAGGTGTTTTAGCCATAGGGCAGGTATATGAGAGTTCTCATAAGACGGGACTTGCTGTTATGTGACACATCAGCATTAAGAGTTGAGTACACTTTGCTGGAGGAGCTAGTTCCTAGCTGACACTGTCATGAAGCCTCCTGACTGCCAAGGTAAAGGTCTATTATCCTGTCTCTCAGACTTACTTGTTCTGCTCAAGAAATAATCCTCATCAAGTATTTCACCTCTCATCTTATTGCTTAAGGATGCAACACAAACTGACAGAGCATAGGGAAATTCAGCTCCAAGGCCAATAGCCTGTCCTTAACTGGCCCTGTAACATCTGAGCTTTGAGATTTAAGATGACATGCACCAGCTATGAAGCTTTATTAAAAACCTAAAAAAACCCAGTGCCACAGATAGGTGGGAGTAGAGGTCTGCATGGCATCTCAGCTGAGACACTTCATTTTCAAGCACCCCATAACATATGCAAGGCACATCCTTTCAGAAGAGGGGAAACTGGAATGGTCTATGCCCCCATCAACCAGAGCTGAAATGAATTAGATGGAAGAAGATGCTTTGTTCAGCACTCAGTTGCCCAGCTTGTATAAACAAGCTAATCCTGTTGCAACTGGTACCTCTTGTTTATTGACTAGGCCTTCCACTATGCTTCATCCAGCTTCTTTATAACGCTGAGACCCTTGAACCCAGATACAGCCTCAAAACCAGGTTTCTAAAGTTGGTTTGTGTTGTCAGTTACGGTACTTAGACACCTTATTTTACTTGATCCTTCTAACACAACCCCAAGTTCTATTTCTGTGGAGTCCATGCTGAGGTGGAAGAGTAGTGGCTTACGCTTGGTTGTGTTTAACAGCAGAAGCTCATTAAGACCTCTTAGCATTCCTCCTTCCCTCCCCAGGAGGTAGAGCCTTGATTCTACTAATAATCCCTTAGTCTACATGCAAGATCTATTTTTTTCTCCAAAATCCTTGCAGACTACTGATTACCTTCATGCTATCTCGTCATCATTTCTTTAGACAGAATCTAGTCAGCAAGCAGAATCTACACCATCAGTAGTGTTTCCAGAACAACCTGTCTTTCTCTGGATGTAGAATTTATTGCTTCATTTTCCAAGCAAATTCATGCTTCTGAAATGCTCACATTTTGCTAGCTTTGCTGAATAAAGTCCAAACATTCCCAAGAACTGGGTTAACCCAGCAGGTCACCCAAATGTCCTAGCAGTTTAAAGTTCATCAGGAGAGAAGAGCATCAATATGAGAGAAAAATCTGTAAAATCTGTAGGTTTGGCAACAACATTCAGCATATTACACACTTTCATTTACTTCACGTATCGAGCTATGGTTTTTATCCTAAACATCCTGGCCAGACACCAGCCCTTGACTCCCCCTTCCTTGACACCAAGTACATTTATCTGCTTTTCCACAGACAAAAATCCAAGAGCTCTTTCTGCCATCCTTTGCGTATATTATATTCACCTGTTTAGAGTGCTTCTTTCCGTATCTGTCTGTGTAGTAAAGGCCTTAAGAAAGAAGGAAATCCATAGCAGCTACTGGTCTGCAGGATCCAATAATAGGGCTATGCAGGCACTTTAACAAATAATACTCTTCTCAGTGAGAGAACGGGTTGTGTAACACAGATGTATGCAGACATTCAGAAACATAGCAGAAGATGCATGTTAGAATGGATAACCATCTCTACCTTCACACAAAGAAACTGATGCCAGATTTTTTGCATGTGGCCCATCCTTCCAACTGATAGTGGTGAGCACAACCTCTTGATTATGCCTCAGTGTGGTGGGTTAGCAACAAACCCCTGTGTTGGATGCAACTGCAGTAATTCTTTGAACAGACATGGTTGATGACTCCTTCAGGCAAACCCCTTCTCAGCTGAAAAAAAATTATTTTGGATTCTGGCTTGCCTCTCCAATTAGCCACCTACTGCCTCACCAACCTCCTGGAAGGTCCTATGGAAGCTGATCTGAGTAACTGCTAGAATTATAGCTGCCTAACAGGTCACTATCAGACACAAGAACATATTTTAAATTTACCAATGCCTGGTAAGTATTCACAGTCCACTAGAATGCATAGCTTCCTAATTACTTTTCTCTAATTGAAGCCACACCTGTTTCACCTATCTACACAGATGTTCCCATCCCTAAGCATACCTATGCCCATGTTTTAGCATACAATGGGCAAATCTAAGCCTACATGCTCTCAAATTTGGTCCATTTTCTGCAGCCTTGTTTATGGAAGTTACAGAAGACTTCTGAGGCTAAAATGTAGGCTTTTAAGGCAAACTAGCTTCATTAAGAAAAAGTTAAAACAATTCCTTACCTCCAACCAGCACCCTCACCCCCCCCCCCCCCCAAAAAAAAAAAAAAATCAAGTTAATCCTACCTTACCAGTGGATTTGCATGCTTCTCTACTAACTGCTCAAGTAACCAGCCTCAGTTTATCTGAGGGGCAGAAGCTCTGTTACAGAGAAGTCCAGCTGTATTAGCAACACCTGCATTTATCTTACTACTCAGAGCACAGGCACTACCCCAACATGTGTCACCATATGATGCTCATTAGACTTTAAGTCTCACCATCTGATAAGTTTTTCTGAGAGGTGGAAGACTCATTCCAGTCAAGTCTGGACACTTAACTATACCCATCTACCACAGGTCAAAACAGCATCCCGAGATTCACCAGCAGACAAAGGGGTGCCCAGCAAGGCTGCTCCATCCAAAACCAAAACTCACCTCCTGCTTCACAGCATCCTAACCCTTTCCTCCTCTCTCCTATTACAAATAGTCGTTCATGTCAGTCTAAGTGAAATTCAGTATTTATACATCTTCCCCTCTCAATACTCTCCTCTCCCCACACAAGAAAGAAAACGCACGTTTATTTTGCTCTACGCTCCAG
>NW_010131410.1:0-2115 GCF_000699245.1 Pterocles gutturalis | reverse complement strand
CCGGCGCGCAGGAAATCGCCCTTGCGCTCCTCGGAGCCCGTGCGCACGCGGACGCGGGTGACGTGGGCTGGCTGCTGGAAGATGATGGAGAAGATGCTGCCGGCTGCTGGATCTTTCCCCCAAAAATACCCCCCTGCTGTGCTGTAAGCCTTGATGGGGTCGTAGTTCTCGAAGACGGACATGCTGGTGAACAAGGCGGCTGGCGGGTTGTCCGGAAGGTCCAAGGCATCGGCCTGGAACTCGTCGTCCTCCAGCCGATTGACGGTGCCCTGGAAGGAGGAGTAGAGGCCCATGTGCTGGAAGAGGGAGGGCTTGAAGCGGATGACATCCTTCTGGGTGAGCAGGAGGCGGAAATGGACCAGCAGCCAGTCGCAGGGCATCTCCTGGTAGAAGAGGAGGAGGAAGCAAGCCAGGCGAGGAAGGTCGCTGGAGCGGTAGAGCTTCCCAATGTAGCCCAGCTTGGAGAACTCAAGGGTGGCCCAGCTGGAGCCTTCACGGGAAGCCAGTGCCTTGCGGATGGCCGTCAGGAAGGACTTGGCGCACCACACGTCGTCCTCAATCATCAAGTAGTAGGAGGAGAGGTTGGCAGCGAAGGCAAGGAGGAAGGCGTAGTCCACGTTCTGCTTGGACCTGAACCTCACCCGCTCCTCCGGGTCGTTGTAGTTTCTCTTGAGCCCCTCCAAGGTGGGGTAGAACTCCCGGGGAGCGTGGATGAGCAGGAGCCGGCCCAGGAAGATGTGGTGAGCAAACTTGCGGGCGATGTCGGTGGCCACACGCATGTTCCATCCCGGGTCCGCGTCGGCCAGGTGCACCACCACCACCATCTCCTGCAGCTCCTCCTCCGTCGACTGCGTGAAGAGGGACTGGAGTGTGGCAGGGAGGTAGTAGCCACGCGGCCGCCGCACCGATGCCAATCCCACCGCCAAGAATTCTGCAAGGCAAAGGAAAGGCCGAGGGGTGACCAGGGGTGCGCCGTGGTGAGGTTTTTCCCTGCAAGCCACAAGGAAGGGGCTCCATGAAGCTCTCCACGGGACCAGCCCACGCGGTTAGTGCTGTTCATGGCCCCATGTCCAAGGCCAGCAGGTCCTTGCTGAAGCTGAAGCCCCCAGCATCTCAGGAGGGGCCTGAAACTGGACCAAATGGTAAGGAGAGGACAGGATGAGGAGTCAGGGACTCCTCTGAAGAATAAATATTTGGGAAAAACACCTTCAAAAAAGCCAAACTTGTGGAAGGAAGAGTGCAGAGACAGCTTGTGGGGCAGGGATGGCTCCATGGCGTGGCTGCACATCCTGGAAGCATGCCCCTACCCTACTCTGAACCTTATGGAGGTGTAACCACGCTGGGATGAGACATCCCTCAGCCCTCCCCACAGCCCAACTGTGGTGGCATTTGTTCAGCTTTGCTGCAGCTTCTCTTGCTGCTGGCTGTGCAGCACTGTGCATGTACGGGACCTCAGGTTTCAGCGTGGGCTCACGGGGGGCTGCCCAAAGCTCCTTCCCATGGTGCCTGCACGTCAATTGCTTTTCATGCACCTGTCCAAGAGCCTGACCCACATCCCCCACCCTATGCGGTTGTCCCAGGGGTCCAGCCCCCCCATCTCCACCTTCCTGACTGGAGAGGAGGAACCTCAGCCCCAGGGAGATGGGGTCTCACCACCCTCCCATGGAGATCTGAGAAACCCCAAATCTCTACAGTCACCCCCAGTCCCAAGGACTAGAAGCACAGACCACACTTGGAGCACGTGGACCTTCCTCTCCTCCTCCACTTCCCCAGTCAGAGCAGTGAAGGCTGGCTGGGGGAAGGTCACCAGGTATCGGCAGGTCCCCCATCCCAAAAAGGCTGGAGCTGACCCCTCCCTCCCCCGGCAGCAATGGGGCAGGTCCGTCCTGGGACGTGCAGCTGCGATGGGCGAGATGTCCAAACCCAGAACCCTGCCCAGCCCGGGGTCCCAGAGCCACTCACTTTTGTGGGGTGACAGGGAGCCAGCGAGGAGGTGGTAAGAGACATTGCGGAGTGCGGAGAGGTCACTCGTGTCCCTGAGGATGTGCCCAGCTCCTTCTGGCTGCAGCAGCTGCAGGACTGTGTCCGGGGCCAAGCCCCTGAGCTCCACCTGGG
>NW_010131409.1:0-44209 GCF_000699245.1 Pterocles gutturalis | reverse complement strand
CCCACGGAATTCCCCCTAGCAATTGCTTGTGCAAAGAGTACTTTCATCCCCAAAGATAAGCTTAAAGGCATGTGCCAAAACTGTTTACACTGCTGAAGGATCTCTCAAACACCCACCCACTGACTTGCAAACCTGCAGCACCCTAAACGTCCACGGCGAACACTAGGAGCTGTACCGTGAGACAGGTGCAGGACTGAGCAGGTGTGGAACAGTGTTAAGAGATATAGGTGATAGTCATGCCTGCTCACTGTTTGGCAATAAAGAAGCTCTTTCCTTTCGCTGTGCTTTCACCATCAGGATCCCTGGTGTACCAGTTAAATAATGGACTGTGAATACAGACAAAAGGCCAGACAGAATTGCTGCTTGTATAAACTGTAGGAGCCCTACTGAAGACAACCTCACAGCAGCCCTCTGATCAGACCCTGTGAATACGGGGAATTTACATCCCTTCTGACAACAAGGGAAAGCAGAAGACCAATGTTACAATATTCCACTGAGTCCCTCCCAGAGGAAGAAACATACAGACATTTGTGAGCTGATCTGAGATTAAGGCTGCACCTTGAATACTGTGTTCAGTTTTGGGGCCCTCACCACAAGAAGGACATTGAGGTGCTGGAGCAGGTCCAGAGAAGGGCAACGAAGCTGGTGAAGGGTCTGGAGCACAGGTCTTATGAGGAGCGGCTGAGGGAGCTGGGGGTGTTTAGTCTAGAGAAGAGACCTTATCACTCTCTATAGCTACCTGAAAGGAGGGTGTAGTGAGGTGGGTGCTGGCCTCTTCTCTAAAGTAACAAGTGATAGGACAAGATGAAATGGCCTCAAGTTGCACCAGGGGAGGTTTAGGCTAAATATTAGAAAAAATTTCTTCACTGAAAGAGTGATCAGACATTGGAACAGGCTGCCCAGGGAAGTGGTGGAGTCACCATCCCTGGAGGTGTTCAAGAAACGTGTAGATGTGGTGCTTAGGGACATGGTTTAGTGAGTTAGGTGGTGTTGGGTTGACAGTTGGACTTGATGATCCTTGAGGTCTTTTCCAACCTTAATGATTCTATGTTTCTAAGAGCAAGATTGAAGTTCCTTCAACTCCTACATCTTTCTGAAGTGCATGGGGGCAGGCTTCAGCCCAGGGCTTGGCCTCCTATGGCATATCCCTTTTCAGCACTGATGACAGAACATTACTCTGAATCATTTATGACACTGATGCTGAAATCACAGGTGAAATCCTAGCCTTTCCTAAGTTAGTGAGGCTTAGATTTCAGCCCTGTAGCTGCAGCTACAGCTGGTGAGCATTGCCTCCAAATAGGCTGTAAAAGATGGGAGGAAGGAGGGAATAAGAAGGGGAGCTTGGAAGAGGAATTTTGGGATAGGTAACAAGGTGTCTAAGCTGGAATACATACTCTTTCAGTTCTAAGCCCACAACCAGTGAAGGGATGGAGTCCTATACTCATCTGAAAACTAGGATGTAGCGCAGTTGTAGTCCACATGAGCTTGCATTTGCACCTCCCTCTTAGAGGCTTGTGTCATTTCCAAATCAACAGGTGCCCAAAGCCTTTAAGAACAGCAAAGAGGTTTTTAAAAGTACTTTCCACCACCCCAACTTTAAATTACTATTAGTTTATTCCATCTTCCGTCTCTTCAAATGGTTATCCAGTAAGGTCTTTGAAACACTTTTCACAGCTGCTAAGATGGTTCTGCCCAAGTCAGCACCACTGGGGAATGTTCCTGCAGACTGGTCACAGCTCTCGCTCCTGCTCTCCCATCCCTTTCCCTGTACGTACAATGCATTGCCAGCATGGTTCTGCAGCACTGCACCACTTTAGCATTGCGATTTGGATGCTCTTCCAAATGTCAGAGACATTTTCTTCTTCATTAAGCCCTGTAGGCTACAGGTAATGTCTGGTCATCATTACTAGCATTCCCAATTACTGTGTTTTGCTGAAGGAAGATGGAGAGGGTGAATAGTGTCTTCCACCTTCTGCTTTCTTTCATAATGAAAAGAGGACTCACCTGCTATTGCCTCAAGGTACAGCTGGAAAGTGTGTGGTCCTTTGAACACTGGATAATTGGGACCTTATGACCTTTATCTAAGACTTATTTACATGAAGCCTTGAGTGTCCCTTTTTCTGTCATTAGGAGAAGAGCATTTTCCTTTACATCTCTGGGCCTTGTCCAGGTTTCCATAGTTCTTTTCCCTACCACTCTGCAGCCCAGTAAAGGGCAGATGTCCAACGTGGGATTCTGGCTGCCGTGACCTCAGCTGAGATTTTCAGCTCTGTTCCAGTGTCCCATGCTGACAGTGATGTAGCTAAGGACACAGAAAGAAAAAAAAACGTTTCCACAGATCACATTCGCATTTGGTGATGATAAAGCCAAGGCTCTTTATATGGTACAGGCCATTAGAGCTAAAGGATATGCAAAGGGAGCCTTTAGCAGGGAGTGCAGAACTAGAAGAAAGCCACAGCTCTGGTAACCTGCAAAACCAGACCAGATGCCCCTTCAGAGAACAGCTAAGCACGCAATAGCAGCACTCTCCATCATTCAGTTTCCCCCCATACATTATCGTTAAGTGCCTCTATTTTCTGCCTGAAAGATATTCAACACCAACAGAGAGGAGAGCTAGGGAATGAGGAAGCCCTCCTTTAAGTAAAGTTTGCAGTGTGAATGTAGGCCTGAGAAATATATTGTGGCTAGAGACCTGTTCTAATTGAACTTGCCTAAGTTGGTCTTTCACAGGTCTAATGGCAGTCCAGAACTGGAGGTGGAACCTATCCCACAGAGCTGATGTCTGTGGTTTGATTTGTAAGACTCCTCTCACTGCCTACATTTTCTTTGGTTCTCTTGGCCACTGCCCAATCTCACGGATCTTCATATGGCTGAATAAAATATTTGTGCAGTGCCTTTAGAAAGAGGAGAATTCCCAATTCCACAATGGGCCTGGATGTCATTGCATTCATCTGTGCTAATTGGGTAGCTGTCTTCAAAAAGCAAAGATGTTGGTGTGCATAAGGAATAGGACAAGGAGCAAAAGAGAAGAAATATTGACCTTCTGTAAATACGTGTATACAAGTATAGCCTTTTCTGGACTAATGTGTCCAGTGTTTGTCACCCCGTGTCATAAAGGACATTTGCAGATTTAAGGAGAGTGCAGAGAAAAGGAGTAAAGATGCTAAAGCATGGGAATCATTTCATAAAAAAGTAATTGAAAGCATTGCTCGTGTTTTCTTCAGGAAAGAGATAAACAGCAAGGGCTATGGTACTATGCCCATATGCTATATACAATAATCAATGGCATAAAGTAGGGCTATCAGAAGGTTTTGCTCTTTCTGTGACATAACCCAAGCACAGAAAGATATTTAAAGCAATGGTGGCCAATTCATTGCTGAACTTTCTGGCAATTGTACAGTTGGTTGGAGTTGGGGAAGCTGTTGACACTCAGTCAATCAAATATTGTGCATTTACATATATGAAATAAAAAAGCACAGTTATAAGTAGCATAAAAAGAGATAACAGATCATACTTTAACTGTTCAGCCAAATCCTAGGCAGCAGAGAACAGGGATGGGTCCTAGCAAATCTACTCATAGCAGTGTTTGGTGCTAGCCACTGTGCGAAGTACAATAAATGGACGTTACGTCTGACCTGGCTTGCCAATTTCTGTGTTCCTCTACAATTATTTGCATGGACCCTTCCAGAAAGTCCACAGAGTTGCCACAGAGATTGGAATTGATCACTGCGCTGCCATGATTATCCAGTATTAATGCACCTGTTATACAGCTTTCAAGGAATGTCAAACTGATCTGATCGTGTTGACCTGGTGAACTTTTCCAATCCCTCTCCTCTGCATGTGGCAGTCATCTGTACCACCGAGTCAGTACTGCTACCTCTAAAGTAGTGCTCCTTGGAGCTGTAAATCCCAGCTGATACTCTGCAAGCTTATATCTATCTGAAAAGTTCAGCCTACTTGATCCTACTGTAAAGAGATGACATTAGTGGTGGTTCAGAGCGCTGCTAGCAGCTATACTAAGCAGCTTAAATGCCACTTAAATTTCATTGTCCGTCTTTCTGTTCTGTCCACTGGTCTTCTATCTGAGCCCTTCTCAGCAGAAAATTTGGTTATTGTTTACGGCAGAAAGCCTTCCTCCCATGTGGGGATTTCAGAGCATTCTAGTGCTGGAGTCACCATCCCTGGAGGTGTTCAAGAAATGTGTAGATGTGGTGCTTAGGGACATGGTTTAATGGGTTAGGTGGTGTTGGATTGACAGCTGGACTTGATGATCCTTGAAGTCTTTCTCCAACCTTAATGATTCTATGATTCTATGATTCTGAAGATGATCTGAGTGCAGCTGTAGTGGCCCACTGTGGAAAACACTGGAACGAGGAGACAGTGATCTTGAAAAAAATCTAGGTGGACTTTAAACATTGGCCTTGGCTGTAGAGAGCAGTGTGTTTGAATGACCAGTATACAACATGGGCTCACACTGTGACATTAGCATGCGCTGCCTTAAACAATACCACCTGTATATACTGCTTGTAAGAGCTCCTTCTTATAGAGATGTGTAAGAGCATAACACTCTCAGCAAACCTTGGTATACCATCTAGAAAGCTCAGTATTGTACAGGTTCAAGACCAATAGCTTTGTTCAGCTGGAAGAATACTCTTAAGATGTGAGGAACAGTGAAGCTGGCCAACCTCCCCAAGAACAAGAACTCTGTGCAGCTTGCCATGATCAACAAGGGGAGGCTCAGCTAATACTGCAACAGCTGTGGTTCCCAACATCAGAAGGGATGAAAGATTGCCGTCACCTTTCCTATAATTTCCATCCTTCACAAAATAAACCAGTTAACTAGCCTTGAGCGTTCCTGCATTTCTTACTGACGTGCTAAAAGAACTGGTACCTTCTTGGTGCAAAACAGTGGTTAACCTGGTCTCCTCAAGAGGCCTCTTCCAGAGTGAGCACACATCTTGTCATCTGTAAATATGCTTAGTGCCACCTAGGATTTCATTAAAAGAGGTCAGGTCCTGCTTCACCACTAGCCCACTAGCACAGTTCCGACCTATATAGGGCAAGCTGCATCTCATTAGAAAACAGCAGACCTGAGGCACACATAGGACCAGAGACAGTATTTCACTGCAACAGAGGAGGAAATCGTGCACCTGTAGCAGGTAGTGTGTAGGGTTCCTGTTCTCTGGAAAATTGTGACATTCCACTTTCCTCACTCTGCCCCTCACATGGCTATTTGCACCAATAAAAAGCAAGCTGTGAAAGACACATGCAATGCTTGTACCTATGCAGACACAATGCAAAGATTAAAAATTTCAGAGCAACTGAGGACTAGGCACATACTTTGACAACTTTCAGCATGTTGCATGTAACCTAAATTGCATTTATATTCTTACTTTGTTGTTGGAGTCACACTACAGACAAGAAAATGCTGGCAAGCTTGCTTAGAGTTGTTCCCTCTGGGGCAGTCATGGAAAGACTACAGTATTTGCATTACTTTCCTCAGCTGCCAGGTGTAGCAGCAGAGATAAGCTCCTGTGAAACAGGAATGGCAGTGAGGGTGTCCTGCCTCATGCCATCTACCCATGAGCCAAGACTAAAATTCCAGTTATACAACTGCAATCCTCCTGCGTAGCGCAGGCTGTACCTTCTAGCTGCTACATGACAATAGACAGTTTCCCTTTCCAAATCTTTATATAGCTAGTGCTCCCTAGGTGCAGCAAGTATTGTGCTTCTATCAATACACTGACTGAACTGAAAGCAAAGAACTGATTCAACTCTAAACCATGAAAAAGGATCCACAGGGACTTGCTCCCTCTGAGGAAGTGAAGATGGTGCGTCCCAGCGCTCCCTGCTTGCAGGATACAGGGCCCTGGAGAAACTGCTGGCCCGCTTACATGCAAAGCAATTGTCGTCTGGCTGATTTCTCATTTCAGCTGTGAAACTGCTCCATTGTAAAGCTATTTCATCAAGTGAGAAAAAGCATTCTTCCTTTCCCAACAAAAGAGGATCCATTTGTTTCCTTAGGCACAATTTATTCTTTCACATTTCTGAGCTTTGTTGTATTCTTACCTGACAATCTGAGAATGCTTTTGATGTGAGAGCTATCCAAATTTGGAGGTAAGATTCAAAAACCTGGGAAAGGACAAAGAGAATCTAACATTGTGTGACATTCACCTCCTCTCCTCCCCGTATGATACACAGTAGCCCATCTTGTTTTATGGTCTGCTGTGCTGGATGCTGATCTCACTTCAAAGTTGTGCTAATGTAAACTCTTTCCAGTAACTTTGAAAGAGACACTCCGGATTTAAGCTAATACAACCTAGCTTAGAATAAGTCTCACCTGCTCATCCATATGTAATGCATAAATTCCCCCCTACCACTTTTGAATTTTGTCCTGTTGAGTAGGTTGGCATCTAAGTGAGCCTCTCAAAGCACAATACCAACACCAGAGAGGCAAAAGCTGGATCATAACAAGAAAACTTATAAACATAAGTCTTGGCAAGGATGCTCAGGTAAGAGAACAATTTCTTGGCATGCAAGTCACCCACCAAAAGACGTGAGGAGAACTAAGACATAGTCCTTCTTACATCAATCCCTCATTGCCACTGAACAAAGCCCACTGACTCATTTCATGCCTTACCCAGGTTGGAATCCATCTACTTTTTCCATCTACTTTTTGATACATTGAGGATCAGAGACTGCCCTACTGTATAACTTGGAATGTCTGAGGTTCCAGATCAACTACTATGGGATACAGGACAGTTGTTTGAAGCTGTTTCCTAAGCCATTACCAACAGGTAGAGTATGTGGAACTGAATAACAAGGAGAGCTGAGGGCTGTCAGGGGAATTGGTGACGGGTATGAAGAATCACCCAGCCTCTCCCCCACTCCAGAATCATTAAATATTAAGCATTAAAAATTGTGCACTTCTCTTTATCTGGCTAGTTATTCCTTTCCCCTCTGCCTCTCTTTTTTTGTCCTGCCCTTAGAGGAAGGCAAAAATCTCTTCTGGATATAAATGAAATGCCCTTGCCTTTTGCTTTTGTTTGCACCAGGGAAGATATCCACAGATAACACGATACAGCCATTGTAGTAAAATTCAAGGCAGATGAACATCAACGCACAAAAGTGGCCCAGTCGGCACACCTCACAGTAGTAGCAGCCAAGCATGCCATGGCAACCAGCCAACCGATGACACTGGCTAGGAGCCAATTTGATTTATTTTTGGCAGCCTGACACTGCATACTACTGTGCTAGCCTTCGATCACAGAAACAATAAGAGATGACCTTTGAAAGCCAAGGGTATGACTTCTGGGAGAAGGGGATTGATGAACCTGAAAGAGAATCTGTCCCCAGGCTGGAGGAGTACTGGAGTGGCAGATGTTTGGTAGCCCCCCCTCTTTCATGAATGACCATTGCAGCAACCACCACCATTGCAGATAGGCCAGCAACCACCAGTGCTGAGTTTGCTGGGGGATGACTGGGAGAAAAGTCAAGACATGGCAAATGTCTTTAAGTCTATGGAAAGAGGAAGTACCAAGAGAGAAACAGAGAGGTTTAAAGAGATGACAGGGAGTAATAGGATGAGGATACAAAAAAAAACACAACACAGGCTTTCTGTCAGGAAATGTTTCCTGTCTGTGGGAACTTTCATACTGTGATGATGCTCTTTTGTGGAATATTATTTAAGGAAAAAGCAGCTTCTTACTATTCTGGACATTCTGATGTAGAGCGTATTGCAGAACACAACCCAGCATCCTCAGAGAGACGGACAAGAAAGCCTATTTAATCTTTTTTTGCATTTCTTTCTTGGGTGGCTCTGGGGGCACCTACCCAGCTGTTTGAGTTTGTGACTAGAAGCCTGATATCATACTGGAATAGGAATTTAGGAAAAAATCTATATTCATTAACATTTTAAAGAGAATATCAGTTTGACTGTGGCCACACGCCTTCGGTGTTTGCTTTCTGCAAACACTGGTAAGCTTGAGCATTACTGCATGCATATTGAATAAGTATGAATAGATGCACATACTGGCCTTCAACACGCAAACAATCACTGAAAGCTCACTTTTAAATATATATTTGATTGTAGATTTTCCAACTTACTCTGTTGGCTAGATATTTACATAATTAACAGTATCATGTGCAAATGCATACTAAATCATGCATTTAAATGTCCACTTCAAATGATGTGGCCATGAATGGTCAGCCACTTCAAATTATGTTAAGGCCAACAAGAGCACAGGGAAGATATCTGCAAATAATTCAGAATACTGAATAGAAATAAACCATTCTTTGATGACTGGTGACTCAAAACAGGTAAAATCAAGCAAAATAAATAGCCGGATACTATTAATTTCCTACCTCTATCCATTACAGTGGACTAATCTGAATAAAAATAGAATGTTAATTCAAAGCAGAATCACTATTCCTGTTTAGGAACAAGGCATCTCAAGTCTTAAATAAGAGTTAATTAGCACTCGTTATCCTGTGTACAGAGGACCCCAAAACACTGATGTTGATTCACTCTGTCCTATTTTTGCCATTGATGTTTATACCTTTGCCCAAGTATAGAAACACCCCAAGTACAGCATGCAACATGCCAAATTAGATTTTGCAAATCATTATATAAATATAATTTAGAAATTATTTTGATTTTAGCACTCAACTCATCACACAAAGTAAGAACATAGGGCTGGAGACCTGGACAATAAAAAGCCATCTTGGATGATGCAATTTCAAGGTTTATCTCTAAAAATGTTTAAATGAAAGTAGGTAAAACCAGTAATCCTTTGTTGTTGTGTACATTTAGTTTAGACTCATGCTCTTCAAGGCCGCTCCCCCTGTCCATACCTTAAATCATAAATAATCTGCATGAGTTCCTCTCCCAGTACTGATCTGTTCTTTTGGGTATCTGTTCTTTCCTATATGTCCACTTTGTTGAGCAGGAACAGAGTTACCTGAAGCCCTGAGTTAGCTATGAAGCTTGGAAGTCTGATTACAGAGTGGGAGTTGTTATTTGTGGAAGAGAAGTAGTGGACCAAATTAAATGATGGAGAAACATCACTAAGTGCAAGACTGGATGCTGAAGCTCTGTAACATTTACATCAGGCTGTTTATTAATATCAAGGTGATACGCCACATTTTTGTCCCAACAAGCTAATGAATGCAGAAGGCCCTGTTCAACTGTCTCATGAATGTGGAGGCCAGTTATGCTTGGCACTGCCTCTTGATTGGGATTCATGTGGTGCCTACCTCTGATGTTACCTTTTTTTTTTTTTTTTTTATGTTCTCTTTCTTTGATAGGATAAGGAAGGTAAAGGACAAGAGAAAAAATATCCTCAGGTCTTTGAAGCATTTTCTACCCAGTTCAGTTTGACAATTCAGAAAGCAGCTTTTCTTTATGGTTTGGAAACACTATGCCTCTGTCAAAAATGCGTAGTTTTGCCTCTCAAAACTTTTCACCTCTTCCCAGGGGAACTAGTTAAGCAGAGTTGCACTCAGTCAAGAGCAAAAAATCAAACACACCTCCTAGAGCGACTGTTTGCATTCAACCCTCTCTTCTGTCCTCACTCACTGAGCTGCCAGGGCCTTTAATCTTCCCTTTCCCAACCTGATCCTCTTACCATGTGGGTCTGACCCAGCTGACACGTCTAAAAGCTTCATGCAAGTATGGCTGTCATAGGCTACTTCAAGCACAGAGGCTAGCAGTATTGGTGCAGATGAAACTATAAGCAATAACGATAACAAGATGTTCCTCACTAGGATATGGTTGTACCAGGAATCTCACCCATTCACAAGGAAAGGGAAAAAAGACCCTTTTGGCTTCTTCTTGACCATCCCACCAGCAAGGCTGAATGGCCTTGTGCAGTATGAGAAAGCTTTTGTATTGTGAGATTTTCAGCTCAAGTTGGCAGTCTCCAGTGAGGTGTTATCTACTCAGGCTGTTTTCTTGCCCCACTGGAGCTGCCTGTGTTAGTGTGACTGGGAAGGGTCATCACCCTCTTTATCATGTGCTTTGGGGAGCTCTCCCAGGCTCCTCCAAGCTTCCCAGCTGCTGACACTCTCCCACCACCATGGGAAAAAGGGCTGGATGGCACCACCACAGGAGGCTCAAGAGGAGGTGCAGTATTTCCAGAAGCTGCCAGGAAGCAGGGAAGATGATGTTAAGCAAGAGCATGCAAATCCCCCCACCCCTAAAACCCAGCAAGGGGATTCCCTTGTTAACCCTCAGTCTAATCCCCACACCAGCTCTTGCAGGCTAAACTCAGCTGCATCCCCAAGAGACCAAGGGAGGTATCAATTTCTGGAGAGGCCCATTCACCAGCAAGGCATTCACTCACCTATCTTCTCTTCGGTTTGGCTGCTCTCCACTGTCTCCATTTGGGGTTGCGCTGTTGCCTTGGCAGTAGCATCCTCTGCAGCAGGGGTGGTGGTGGCAGTGGTGTCAGCAGCAGGCACATCGGCTTGTTTAGGCTCCTCTTTGTCTTGGGCTTCATCAGCCTTCAAGGACGGCGAGTTATCAGTGGAAGCTTTAGTGGCACTTTCCGTTTCAGCAGCAGCGGCAGGAGAGGGCTTTTCCTCCGAGGAGGCAGCAGGAGTGGCAGCCTGTGGGGCTGGCTGCTCTGAGCCCGTGTCGGTGGCTCCATCCCCTTTTTTCTCCTCCACTGGTGCGCTGCTGTCTTTGCTGCTCTCCTCCAGCTGGGCACTGTCAGCGGGGGGTGTGGCAGTGGGAGCCTCGCTCTCTTTGTTCTCAGCTGCACCACCAGCAGGGCCTTCCTCCTTCTTTTCGGCGGCATCAGTCTCAGATGCCAGGGCATCTCCCTTCTTCTCCCCCTTGAGCTTTTTCCTTGTTATGTGTCCGCGGAAGCTGGCCTGGATTTTGGTGGCTGCCTTATGAGCTTTATCTTCTGGTTTGATACCATCTTGCTCGATCTTTTGGTCCCCGTCCTCATTTTTTTCAACCTTTGAAGAAGAATAAGGGAGAAGGGCAGAGGACAAAACAGGGAGATGTTAAGATTTCTCCAGGTGCAGCCTAGCCTCTGGTTTCGTTGGGAACGTCCCACCTTCCCCTCCTGCTAACCAGTGACAAGTTTCAAAGCAGCCTTTCCATTTGGTAGGGGTTTGAAGCCAGGTGGCTCTAATTTAATCACAGGGCTGGATGGAGGGTTTGTAAAAGGAATGTAAAGCACCTCATCATCTCCGTCAGCAATGCTAAGAACACCTTGGCTGTGTGAAAAGGCTTGCACCAGCTGGGTTGTCTCTATTCCCATGATTTATTCTCCCATCCGTTTTGAAATATACCAATTTTTTCCCCTACTCATTTTCAAAACACTTTCCCAAAGGGGATTTTCACAGTCCTTCCAAATCCACCTTTGCCTTTGTTTCTTTTTAATGACACCTTGTTTCACAGGTGTGTGACTCTAATGACACCTAGTGTTTTGTCCTTTACAGCTTTTTGGCTCAGGATTGCCAACAGAGAATACTATTGCTACCTGCCCCAGCACAGATGCATGCTGTCAGACATAGATTTTCACACTATATACTCCTCACAAATGCCCTCCCTGCAAGCACTCCAAGCACTTTGCCTCTGCTCCCCTCTAATGGTTTCAATGAAGGAATAATGGACAGATAGATATTAGTCTCTCTCATTTCAGCAGATTAATATTATTTCTCTAACCACTGTGGGGAATTCAGCCTTGCAACAAAGAACTGGCATTCCCCATATTTTTTTGACTTAAGCCATGCTTTAAAGTCTTAAACAAGGCAAAAACAGAGGCCATGCTTCATGCTGGTCTGCTGCAGACAGATAATGCTCAGCTTGTAAACCCCCACTGACTCTACAGGACATACCGTGTCACCCCAATAGTTTAGAAGCTCTTGGGCAAGTAGCAGCTCAGCTTCATATTGATGGCAGGACACTGTTCTATTAATACTCCCATTGGGAAGCATTCAAAAGAGCTACTCGGAAGCTGAGCCACTGGCTTCTTTGCTGTGTGCACCTGGTTTCCAACACTGATTCAGGACACAAAAGAAAGAAAATGAGCTGGCTGAGAAAGATAGCAAGTGTGTATTCCTGGGTGGGAAGAGGAAACCACTCCTTAGGCCACTGCAACCGAGAGGTGCCATCTGGGGAAAGAGCCAGGACCAGAAGAGCAGAGAGAGGGGAGAGCTTATAAATACATTCAAAAAGAGTACAACAGGAATAAGGGAGAAGAAGCCACTGCAGTGTACACGTGTGGCACTGGAACTACCATGTCTGTGAAGAGAGGGAAAGGGGACCAGTCACACTGGCAGTGATCACTGGGAAACAGACTGGAAGTGATCACTTCCACAGTGTGGAACAGGGTCAGGCACACACATGTGAGTGAAGTTGTGCCAGTGAACCAAACGCTTGGCCACCTCTCCCCCTCTCACCATCTCCCCCTGGGTCCCCAGGGAGCACAGAATCCCCCGCCCTCGCCCTGGTGCCCATCTGGCATCATTCCCCAAGTAAACAGAGGTGAGCTTGAGTGGGTATGGTGGCCAAGGAACATACAGCCCCTTGTATCCTACAATCATCAAGGAAAAGAGCTGTTCCACACAGCTGTGCAGGGGTGAGGAGGGGTCTGTATACAGCAGGAAACAAGTCTGGGAGTGAGATTAGGGACCAGGATGCTTATGTAGGGGGTGAGTGAAAAAGCCTGTGAATGAATATGCAACTGATGTTAACACACAGAATTCACCACAAGGAGCTTTCATGCTCCTGACCATGGCCAGGGGCGAAACGGTTGTTGTACCTCTCACAGCGGCACAGCTGAGCAGGTACGTCTACACTTCCCCAAGTGCATTAAGTGACATAGTACGGAAAGTGGGCTTTCATGTTCCTCTCAGCTTGTCAGAGAGGTCGTTATGTGTAAAGATGATGCAGACGTTAGCATGCTGTAACCATTCATGCATGTCTTTTGCTTGCACAGGTGACTCTGCAGTGTGTTATTCAGCATCTGGAGTAGGCTTTTCAGCCTGTTTCAGCACAAGGGAACAGAAACAAATTGGAAGTACCTTTAAACTAGCATGTCCAGAGAACAGCTGTGATCCAGCCAGGGTAGTGCAGAGCCCTGCACAGGCTCATCCAACCTGCTCTTTATGCAAGTTTTGCAGCTTTCATTAAGTCCAGTGTTGCTGTGGCAACATAACTACTAATATCTGGACTAGATGGTTTAAGGAGAGCTTGAATACACCTGCATTACACTGTAGCCACAGCAACATGAAGATAGATTAGGTACTCCTTTATAGTGCCGTATAACACTTGGATGCCCTAGCTTTGACTCTCTCCCCCTAAGGACTGTGGCCAATTTCAAACAGCAGAAGGATTGGGAGACTGGAAAGGTAATTTAAACATAACTACAAGACCCTAAAGGTCCAGTCCTATATGCACAATTCCTGCAAAACCATTAGTGAATGTGAAAAAAATTGTTAATCCCTGGACAAAGATTAAAATCATTGACTGAAGGGAGATCTCTCTTGCCACCAGCCTTGCTGCTCTCACATCCCATGTACCTCCTGCACCAACCAGGATAGCTATCACAAAGCATGCGTCTCTGGCTCCAGAGGAGTTACCCTGTTACCTGGACTATGCAGCCCTGCGAAAGCTTATCTCCTTCCCAGTGCTAGTTGGAGGGCAGGGTGCAGCTAGGTGCAAGGTTGGCTTTCCTGCTATTCTGAGAGATGAACTTGCAGAGAGCCGTGAGTGCCAACTGTCCCTTTACCTGTCAGGGAACAGGAGAGCAATTTTTCTCTCCAGGGAGGTCAGACTGAAACCTCTCACCCGCACCTACAGCATTACAGAGCTAAAAGGCTCCTTTGCTATTCCGATTACATCACTGTCCTTTTATCCCGCTTGGGATGACATCAGTTGGAGTCCTTGCCAGATCACAAGGTTTGCAACTGCAAAATGTACTTCCAACAGGGTGTTTTCAGCATAATTTCAGATCTAAAATATAAGAAACATGAGGCTGGGGCAGAGGTGGAGTTTAAGGTCATGGATGAAACCAATGTACTAATAGTTTGCCTGTGCCAACTTGGATGGCTCTTAGTGGCCCTCAGGAATCCCATTTCTATTCAGTCCTTCCCCACGAAGCATCCCAGGCATTTGAAATTACTTATTTTCAGGCTACGTAGGCCTGCAGCTACTTCTGGGGTAGGACACGGTATCCATCTACTATGTGTGTCATGTTGTATAACAATGGGTTGGGCGAGAAACAGATTGTTCAGAGGGAAACTTCTGTTCACATAAAAAAAGACAAGGGCTCTTCATCTGTGGATTATGCACACAGCAGATAAACCTTCATTAAGGAAGCTGCTCAAAAATAACCCGTATACAGTGAAGCTCCTGGAAAGCAATTTATCATCCTTGGAAAGCTCAAAGGGTGAATCAGCCCTGCCAGGATGTATTCAAAAGCATCTCAGTGGAAAACAAGAAATCTATCTGTCTTATCTGTCTGCCATGCGTGTATGACATCTTGGTTGTCGCATTGTGCCTTCTGGAATAAAGTGAGTATTATTACTAGTGTTTGGACAGAATCTAGTGCTCCCAGACAGGAATCAGCTTTGGTAAGGATAGGTTTCATATATGAGTATTCCATCACACCCCCCCTTCATTTACACATCCATGTGTAAAGTCAACTCATACTAGTACTTAACATTGACATATTCATGATATTGTAAGTGTGCATGCAATGTGTTGTCATTTTACACAGAGCAAATGTCCTCTGCTTCATTTAGTGTGAAACAAATCATAGGTCCTTCAACGGCAGAAGGACTTGAAATCACTGAGGCTGGTGGATACGTAGGTATATGGACAAAAGGACCTAAACAGTCAAATGTCCATTTTTTTTTATTCAGACAATCCCCACATATCCACTGAAGCCAGTGTGCAAAGCTTTGCCTTTGTGAAACATACTGTTAAGCTTTTCTGTCTCTATCTACACAGCCCAAACATCTTTCCAATCCTAAAGGGATGATCCTCTCACCATCTCCATATGCTTGTCTGCCACACCTCCAGGTTTCTAGGACATCCCTTCCAAGGCAGACTGTTCCTGTGAGATTTTCCTTGCTGTCACATAGCTGAGAGAGTAGGAGATGAGGAATGAATGTTTAAGACACAGGTAGGGCAGAGGTTAGTTCTTAGGTACCTGGAAAGCGGAAACTGCATGAAGCCATAACCCCAAGAAGATTTCCAATCTCTGGCCCCCTTTTCACCTTCCATCTACAAACCCACAGCTTACAGAGGGGTCAAAATATGGCAAAGAATGAAGAAAATAACCTCCAGGCACTTCTAAATGTCCCAGATGCTGGTACAGCTGGAAAGGTGAAATGGAGAAACTAGATGTTTTCCAGATGTTCCATGTGTTTGCAGCCACACATAGGCAAAGAGCAAAAAAGCAGGGGACTGAGTGCTTTGGTCCTTGCTTGCTGTTTGCCCACTTGTCTCTTGTGGTGCACTTCGTTGCCTGGCCTTGGAAAAATGATCACATAGTTTTGTATTTTGGATGCTGGGATGGAGAGATCAAGAAAGAACCTACTGTTCCATTAATAAGTCTTTCAATATTATAGAGTCTCTTCTGCCCCAGTCTGCAGCTTTCCCTTTCCTGGTGTTTCTCTGCCCACCAATATATAGCATGCATCAGCCTCCTTAATTCTTGATCCTAGGATCAAGCTACTGTACACACAGTCATCACCATGGTATCCTGCTCCTTTTTGTCCTTAGGAGATCCTGTTTAATGTGACCCCAAATCCTAGAGCCTTCGATTCACATTCCTGTCTCCTGGCATTCTGAAACCTGTGTGCCAGGAGTTCAGATGTAGGATGTACACAGTTTTTACCAGAGAAGGCATCAATACTGCCAGAGCCTGGACATGCATAGGACCAGAGGCAGTTTTCAATAACTCACTTCACAACCCAAGAGAAATGTGGTACTCGATGATTAAGAATAAAAACCAACCCATGTTCTCCACACAAAAATATAGGGACCCAAAGTCATTCCTTTCTCATGACACCTGCACTAAGGTACATGTGGAAATCTTCCTTCAGTTATCTAGGTGAAGTAGTGCTGAATCAACTAATTGCCTCTGGTACTTGGGGGGTTAAGGTGCATCTTAGCCCATGCTCTAATCTTGACTAGAGCACAATGTATGTTCCTGATGATTTTATTCAAGGTCTCTTGGGCCCAGACTCACAAAGAAATTTAGGCACCTGACTCCCATTGATTTCACAGGATTGAGTCACCTCAGTGCTTTTGTGGGCCTGGCTCTACATGGCCTGATTTGTCCCAGAGATGGCATTTAAGGAGCAGAATGCATTAAGAAAAAAGACCATCTGTCTCCCCAGAAGGAGCAAAGCACAGACACATGAGAGAGAGAAAGGCTTTCACGCCTTGTGAAGTGAGGAGGCAATTTAGCACAGAGAACAGCTTTTTTTAACCCAGTTAAATGGTGTGAAGACACCTGGCTAGAGGATGGCACCTCTCAGCACAACCTGTCTGCAAGGCGAGGAAACAAACAGAGTTCCTTTTTTTTTTCCAGGATGACTATGGTGATGGTGGGTAAAACACCCTTGAGAGAGAAAAGGTTAATTCATCTCTCTGAATGCAGGGTGGTTCCCCAGGGTATAACTAGCAGAGTTTCAGCTCTCCAGTTTCAAATCTTCTAACAATGGAGTTTCCATCCTTTCCTCTACAAGATCCTCTGACATGTAGAAAATTTCCCCTCTGTTTTATGATGCCTGGAATGGAATAGGCTAATGATGGTCAGGCAGATGGATGGGTGTTATTCACTTGTGTACAATAACTGAGAAGAGAGGTAGAAAATAATCTAAGCTAGACCTATTTAGATATTTTCAGTGTGCCTTCTCAATAAATCCACTCTCCTCACCTGTTTTGTGACTCTCCCTTCTGTTTGCCACCCTGTTTCTGTTAAGCTGGCGGTCAGCCACGGTGTCATCTACCACCCTGAAGCTCCTATAGCTCCAGTGGTTAAATGGAGAAAGGCACTCTGTACTGCCTATGCTGCCTTTGCTGGCTGGGTGAGAGAAAGAAGAGCCTTGCCCCTGAAGCTGATGCAAAGTGGCTGATGTCCAGGACTCATTCTTTTTGGAGCAGAGTGAGCGGCTCATGGATGTCATTAGGGAAAGCAACTTGCCTTGGGTCTGATCTGGGCTCTGTGGAGCGCTTCAATGGTTGCGGGGCACAGTATGTGTTCACTCATCTTTCAATTCAAAGCACCCAGAGTCTCAGAGACAGGACTGGGTTGCAGCTTGCCAAGGAGGTGCTTTTGTAGTTAATGTCAAGGGCATGTGTATATCCTGGGGTATGGCCTAAAGCGTGTGAGGGCACTTGAGGGCACAAGATCTGTATGGACTGTGTTGAAGGTCTTGAGTGTTTGGCATGATAAATATCTATGCTCTTGTTTCAGGTTGGATCCTGGAACATACTTGTGCTGTCCGTTGTGCCTAGTCTTCTTTTTGGAGAGAAATACTTGTGTTGCTCCAGAAGGAGTCAGCCAGCAGGCATTCAGACGAAGGGACCAAAGCCTGGAAATGAAGCAGGAAGGTATCCAAGCAGACAGTGTAAATCCACTCTCAAAATAGACCATGCTGAAGAAATGCAGCAAAAGGACTAGGTGAAAAATTTCCCTTGAACTATGCTTTGATTAGAAAAGTCCATTCAAAGAATATGTGATTTCGCTGCAGATGGACTTAGACAGAAATGCAAGCTTACATGTCACTGGACTAAAGAGAAATTTCATCCAGGCTCAAACTATGTGCTTTGTGTTATCCTGTTCAGGGAAGTTCAGGCAAGGATGGTTGCTGCTATGTGAATTATTTTAAAGTAACACCTTCAGACTCAGAATACCATGTCTGCTGACCATGAGCAGGTAATGAAACCCTGAATTATCAATCTCTCTCCCCCTCATCCTTCTCTCTTTATTTTTTTTTTCCTTGCTTGCTTAGTTTTGGACTCCACTAAAATTATCAGGGAATTGTTATTAACCTCTGGTGCCTCAGAGTTCCTGCCTCCCTGAAGGCTGGACACATTTGTTTCTGCTCTAGCTGCAGCCAAGGGCCAGAGGCTAATCTACACCTCAGACTTGCTTCCCTGCGATCTGGTGCAGGCAGCTGCTGAGCCTCCCCAGAGAACAGGGTTATGCAAGGTCTCTAGAGCCATTTCCACAAGCAGCAGCAGCTTGTGTCTTGCCGCTCCTACCCCATTCTCTCCATGGGAACACAGGGCTGCACCCAGCTGTGGTGATGGAAAGTATCCTTCTGATCAACCTGAGTAAACGGAGGCATGGATACTACAAGCCCTTCCACTACTGGTCTCTGAGGTTACCTTGACCTTTCCTGGTTGAGCCTAGAAATTGTAAAGAATTCTGTGCTGGGACTATCAGTCCATAGGCAACTAGACTGAGGCCCTGTCACTGCCTCAGCACCCACTTGTGCTCCTTGCTGGTCTGCCCAGGGTTTTTGCAGTCAGCAGAATAACAATGAAAGGCTCAAGCCCCAAGTCCATCCAGTCTCTGAAGCTTCTTGTTAATCCTGCCTACTAACTCTGAACCTCCTCTGGGTATCTCATTCTGGCAGTGACTGCCAACATAATGAAATCTCTCAACCTAGTGATGAGAGAGAGCTAAGCATCAAGTAGCTCCCTCACTGCTTGATGCTAAGCTCAGGGCTGTATTTGTTCTATTATTATTATTATTACTATTATTTTAGTTTATGTCACTGGAAATGGGGGCAATTATCTTCTGATAAAGCATTTGCAAGTTCATTAAAGTCAAACAAACATCCCTAGCAATTAAGGAAAGCAAAGCAAAGACTAATTCCCAGTGGTTTGGGAAGCTGCTTAGAGGGTGGGCTCTGCTCTTGCAGCAGCTACCTTCCCCCCCCCAGACTCTGCCACAGAAGGGGAGGCATGGGGCTGAAACCCAGAGTGGGCAGAAGGGGCACTGTGAGGAGCTGGTCTGATAAGGTGGAAGGATAGGGGAGAGAGAAGACAGAGCTCAAGGCAGAGAAGGAAAAGAATGAGAGTAGAGGAGAGGGAAGAACAAAGGAACCAAACAGAGAGGAGAAAATGAAAGGCGGGGAGAGAGGTAAAACCTGTCCAAAGCCAAGGCACTGAATGGAAGAGAGGCAAATAAATAAGGGGCACAATGACAGAGATGTGATACAGAGGAAGGGAGAGTGCAAGGGGTAGAGAGAAAATCACTGATCCACATCCGAAGGGCGTGACAGTGGGAAATACCAAGAAAAAACAGGCAGCTAAATAGCTGAGCAGTGTCTCCTGGAGCAGATCTGCATGACTGACTGTGCCACTGCTGAAAGAAGTATTGGCAGTGCTCTCTGTGGCCCACGTCACCTCGCTTCACAACCCTGACTGTCACTTCTATGAGCACTGTGCTAGCAGTGGTCCTGAGGACTCTGTGTCAGCCTCTGGACAGTACCCTGCCGGGGAGCTGGCCCTGTCAGTAAGCAGGCTGATGTGGATGTGGGTGAGTTAATGTGTGACAGCTCTGGGCCCAGCCTTTCCTGCTTCTTCCCCATCCTGGACAATGGAGGGGAGAAGCAAGATGGAGCAGCTTCTCCAAGGCAGGAGGGAGATATGAGAGGAAATCCAGGTGGAGGATGAAGGTTGGTTGCTTGTAGCTCTGTGTTATCCTACATCTAAGATGTAAAGGGCAATGCTTACTCTGCCCTTGAAACCTGAGATTTTGCTGTGGTGGTGCAGGGGAGGCAAGCTGCTCTCATGACTATCTTATTCAATTATCACAGACCATCCCATCGGGCATGCTCATGTCAACTAAGGCTTCAATAAGGAAAATTATTTGGCTGTGCAACAGCCTCCTCTGTCTTGCCACACTGCTCTAACAATGAACTTCTGCTCCTGGACAGTCATGTTTCCCAGGACCTTTCACCTCCTAGTGCTTTACACCTAGCACCTGCGCAAAGAGGAAAACGTCTCTCTCCTCCTGACCTGCAGCTACTGCTGAGGTGAAACCCTGTAACTGCTACCTGTGCCCACAGCCACATAGAGCAGCTGAACTTCAGGGGAGACAGGGGTGTGTATCCCACCTGAAATGACAGGCTGACATGAAGAAGGTAGCAACCAGGATTCTTGATCAGGATTTCGCACGGACAGTAAAATCAGTACTGCCTTTCTTACTGTTCATTATCCTCCTGGTCAGACCTTTGTCTTTTGGTTTTCTTATCTCCTGACTGAGAGCCTAACCCACTGCACCACCTTTGCCAACAGCTTCCCCATTCCCTAAGGAGCAGAATACAATCTTTCAAAATCACCAGAGCTGCCCCCAGTAAAACCCAAGTAACCAGAATTGCAGGTCTACATAATTTGATAAACTGTCTCTAAAACAGCTCTGCCTAAGATATCCTCTCTCATAGCCTCTTCAGCTCTTGCTCCAGATAGACCAGTCCCACATGCCCATGGCAGAGCTGAGCTGTGTGTGTACCAGGATCCTGTATCCCTGTTGTTGCCACCAGGCAACTAACGAAGCACCGTGCAGTCTCTCTCTCTCTCCTTACCTCCAGTGGGATGGGGAGGTGAATCAGAAGAGCAAAAGGGAAAAACCTCATGGGCTGAGGCAAGGACAGGGAGGGTTCACTCACCACTTATGGTCACTGGCAAGAAACAGACTCAACTTGGAGAAAACACAAAACCAATTTAATTTGCTAACAATCAAATACAAAGCAAGATAATGAGAAAGAGGACGACATATTAAAAAGGTACCACTCCCCCATCGCTCCCTTCTTCCCAGGCTCAAAGGCTCCTCACAGTCTTCCCTGCTCCAGTGCGGGGTCCCTCTCACAGGAGGGTCCTTCACAAACTGCTCCAATGTGAGTCCTTCCCACAGGCTGCAGTTCTCCACTAACTGCTCCAGCATGGTTCTCTTCCACAGAGTCACGGCCTTCTTCAGATGAGCCCACCTCCTCCAGCATGGGGTCCAACACAGGCTCTACCGTTAAATTTCCATGAGTTACCAAATTCTATGGGCCTCACCATGGTCTTCACCATCATCACAGGCTGCAGGGGAATCTCTGCTCCAGCACCTCCTCCCTCTCCTTTTTCTCCGCTGACCTTTGTGTCTGCGTAGCTGTCTCTCTCACATCCCACTCCTCTCTCCACCGTAAGATCTTTCACTGGCTCCTGAGAAACTCCCGGCTCCCAGCCAGGGGCTGCGTTGGGTTGGCTGGACCGTGGTAGAGGCTGGGCAGACAGCCAGATGGACCAGCCAGGGCTGCACCACCACTCCATGCTCTGTGTCCCCTCTTAAATATGTTATTTGCAGAGGTGCTGACTAGCTTGGCCTTGGCCAGAGGCAGATCCAGCCTGAAGCTGGGGAAACTTCCAGCAGTTTCTCACAGGGACCATCTCAGTAGTCCCCTCCCCTGCTACCAAAACCTTGGAGCCAGGGAAACTTCCAGCAGTTACTTACAGGGGCCACCACGGTAGTCCCCTGCCCCACCACCAGAAAACCCACCACACAAAACCACAACAATCCCCAGAGAGCAGGACTCCGTAGCAGAGGCCTCTACCTGTCAGTACAGACTCAATTTCCTCACTGGGGTTTCTGGTTCTGATGGGTTCAACGGGTCTTGGTGGCATGGCCTCTCCTTACCAGCCAGGATTGGCTCTGCTGGCTCTACTTCTTGCTCCGTGGAATTTCCTGACCCTGCTAACACTAGCCTCAGATCCATGAGGACAGGGCATCAGCCTTGCTGCTGGTGGCAGAGAATGACGGTATTGAGTGCTGGCTCTGATCCTCACGGAAGCTCAGTATATTGATGTGTGCTGTGGATCTTCATGCCCATCTGGGTTTGACTAACTCAGAGATCACACTCATGCGTCCACATCTACTTTTATCTCTGGCTTGCCATGGCCATTCTCTCCACCCACCTTTACTTCAGTGGTACCACTGGTGCTGATGTTTGCTCCACGGTCTTCTGCAAGGTGGCTAAACCTACCACAAACAATTGGTAAGACAGGGACCCGTTTTATGGATCTGAATTCTTCACAGCAACAGCATGTCCTGGATGCTGTGAAATCACTCTGGGCCTACATTTTTCTCTTGTTCCTTTTATGTGTTTAAAGTACAAGCAGAGAAAGAAGGAGAGAGATCCCGTATCTCCTCCCTCCACAATCGCTAGTTCAGATATCAAATATAGGAGACAGGTCCCACTATGAGCTCTTAGATACTGCTGACTTGCTGACTTACAGCAAAGTGTGAGAAGACCTAGACCATCTCCTTCTCTTCCTCCTGTCCCGAAGTTTGTACAGCTTATTAACAAACAGTTGTACTGAGATCTCATTGGAAGCTCAGTGCAAAATGCAATGTCAGATGGTGAAAGTGGAGTGTAATTTCATTGATTTCAGTGACATTTTCACCAGGGATAATTTCCACAAGTCCTCTGTGGTCTGCTGCTCCAAACAACTTGTGAGAGGAGACATTGTTATGTTCCAGAAGGACCCTGAACCTAACTGAATTAGCATTTGAAGTGTTCTAAGATCCTCGAATGCATGATGCTGTAGCAAGGTAAAGCACGGTGCAATATTTAAGCTGTGCTCTTATCTGTTCCCTCCTGTCAGTGCAGGATGAGAACATGCTGAAAGGAGGCATAAGTGTCGGTCAGAACCTGAAAAGGTATCCAAAGGGGGCCTGTATGACACAGCTTCTTTCACCCAAGAATCTGGACTTGACTGCCTGAGACCATGCCCAGTTTGTGTAACATCAGTGCTTTCCAAGGATTATAAAACTGATGAATCAGACCTGTGATTGCAGCTGTCACTCCTGAGTGGCACAGTGCTGAAGGCATAATGTTGTGCCATACCCCTCTCCCATCCTTCAGGTAGGCTTGTCACTAGAGCACAGACATGGCTTTGATTGGAAAGATCCTTTGGGGCCACAGGCAGCTGAACACGAGACCCAGTAGCCTCAGGGCTTTATAATTTATTCTAGAGACTGGCACTGAGCTATGGGAAACACACATGTGGCTTCGAGCCATTTTGTTTCCTACTTTGCTCCTCTACCGTATACAGTCCTATTGAAAAAGGGGGAGGAGAGAGGCAAGCCTGCAGTGCATGCTGCGATAGACCCTTTGTGGACACTGTTAAGTTAGTGCTATAAAGACCTCCAGCCAAAAGGAACATGCTGAATAGAAGTGCTAGGGAAAAAAGCCAGAAGGGTTTGGATTCGCCACTTATAAGGGCTGGTATATCACAGCCACATTTAAGTAGTCACACAGAGCTTCTCCTAAGCTTCCTGCTGTAGGAGAGCTGTTCTTTCTTTTCATTTTTTGACTCGCTGGGCTTCCCATCCTTAAGCTGTTGTTAAAAAAGGGTTTCAATAAGCTTTAAACATCTTGGTCCTAAAGTCTCCTGGCTTTTTTCCATTCTTCAGTCAGGAAGCAGGGCAGTAGCCTCAAAGCACTTTACATTGTAATGTGTTTTCCCCAGGCACACAGTTTAGATCACCCTGTATCTGATGCATCTGTAGCACAACCATACTGTACATTTAAGCAGCCCTGGAGCCCTCCCTGTGGACAGCTTTACTTGGCAGCTCCCCTGGCACCGAAGTCAAGGGAAAAGGGACCCCTGGTGAGGATGAGGGGATGACTGGGCAGGCAGAGTGCACAAAGCTCCTTCCACTTCTTTCTGCTCTGCTGCAGATGTGATACAGAAAGAGTTCATCCTGAACAGAAAGTTTTCATCCTGAGAAGGACTTGTGTGTTTCTGGAATAGGAACCTTCTTCCCTCAGGATCCTGTGCAAAGCCAGACAGAGAGCACTGGCAAGTATGCATAGATGATCTAATACCAGAAAATGTACAGCGCTTCCTCTTCTGTCAGTAAGGGGCAGTTCACACTGCACAGCTTTGTCACACACTGAAGGGCAAATAATTAGAAATCTCCAGGTTCCTCTAAGCTTTCCCTGTGCACTGCAGCAGGGCTGATTTTCTTCATCTTTAATCCACCCTGCAAGAGTGGTGGTTTTTACCAGTCTTTGGACGTTTCCCCCAAAGAGGATTCTCTGGGTTTTCCTGGCAGTTTATTCCTTTGTTGAATGAAAGAGTTCCTCCCAGAGTTTCAGCCAGTCCCCTGCATCTCGTCTGTGTTGAGAATAGCTTGTTCCTGCTTTCTTACTAACACTCTTCGTTTATCAAGCTATATGACAGCTCACCTGTCATACTGCCCTTCTTTGCCAGATCACCCTTCCTAGCCCTCTTAAGCCCCACTCAGAGATCTTACTTCAGTTACTGAATTCACATTTGTTCTACCGAGAAATGACTAAAATGTCTCCCCAGCTTTAGTGAATAATGAAATACTATACTCACAAAAATAATAATTAGCGATATAGCTAAAAATAAATCAATGTGTGGATCAGACTCCCAAAGGCAGTAGGAAAAGCTGCAGCCATGAACATAGATGGTGCTGAAAATAGCTAAGCACTTAGGGAAAAAAAGAAGAAAAAAGAAGCTCATGGGAACTTATCAGTGTCCGACTGCCCTTTAGATAGGGAGCAATCCATGCAGATTGTTAAACACAGTCCTGAGTCTTACTGCTCCATCTCCTGAGAGCCTTCATCAAATGCACATTTAGGAGTTTTCTGCGGATGTCAGAAGTTGGGTAGCTGGAGCAGGCTAGGACAAGTAAGATGGAGTGGAAGGATGTCAAACACTTCCCAGAGGTTCTCCAAGAGTTTCCATCTGGGCTCCTGTAGTCCTAATGGTGGGCTTCCAAATGAAGGAAGAGGTGCCCACTGTGAGAGCAGCCAAATGCATGAGGATTTATTATGATGACAACCATTATTATTTCTACATCCTTGGGATATATCTCCCTTGTGGTGCCAGAAAAGAAAGCAATGAAACAAGCAACAGGAGTCAATACAATGGGAGTGTGCTGAACACAAGAAAGGGCATAGGCAGCCCATTGGTTTACAGAGGAAAAACAAGTCAGATACTATAGGAACCAGCTTGCTTTCTCCTAGCACCATCTAAAACATACAGCCATTTATTGGTAGAAAGACATAATTCCTGCTTCTTCAGGAAGTCACAGGACAAGTCTGGATCTTGCCAGTCCAATTTATTGACCCATTAACAATAACAATACTAAGTCCTTCATAAGACATATCATTGGAGTTAAGCAAATTGTAGGTCTGCTCAAATGAGACAAAGATTATGGTATGCAAATATCTGCATTATGTGGCCAGGTTATGTCATTAGTTCTACTCTACTTTTCAGATTAAATGGTCCCTCAGCCATGAAAATAGACACAAACCATGCAAATTCCATCATAGAGAATTATTATCAGAAGTGTCTTTTGGGGGAGGGGTGTGGGGGGTAACTTTTTTTCCTCCTTCCCAGTCAGAGAGAGGAAATCATGCTGTATAACTATCACAAACTGCATGTCACAAACACACACACACATATGTGGGGAGGCACTCTTTATCAGGGAGTCTAATGATAGGACGAGGGGTAACAGCTTCAAGCTGAAAGAGGGTAGATTTAGATATTAGGAAGAAATTCTTTACTGTGAGGGTGGTAAGGCACTGGAACAGGTTGCCCAGGGAAGTTGTGGATGCCCCATCCCTGGAGGTGTTCAAGGCCAGGCTGGATGGGGCTTTGAGCAACCTGGTCTAGTGGAGGGTGTCCTTGCCCATGGCAGGAGGATTGGAACTAGACAGTCTTTAAGGTCCCTTCCAACCTAAACCATTCCATGATTCTATGATATATATAAACATAGTGGAGTGAGTAATTTGCAGTAAATCCACTGCCTGAAATCAGTTTGCATAACCAATTCACTAAGTCCTGGAAATTAGAAATGGAGCCTAGATACAGAATATATTCAAACAGATTACATTTAACACAAGTCATTTGATCCCTTCCAGAAAGAGTGAGTTACAAATGCACAGACACTTTCTGTAGTCTTTCAAGCCAGTCACTAACTCAAGGTTTTGGGATCTGCCTAATCCTTAGTAATACCTGAGAGTACTCAGTGTAAAATTGGAGCACCTATTGGGGCTTTCAGGTGACTAACATCTTGATCTCAGTGCAAAGCAGAGGAAAAAAGTTTCCACTTGTATTTTGCTTTGGTTGCAGAGGCAATTATTTTGAAGCCTGAAGAAAATACAACACATTCCCCCAAGATGCCTGCTTTCCAGATTGTACTCTCACAGCACTTTACAAACATTCATGAATTATTAGCATTTTAGTATACATTCCTATGATTTAGCTCTAGTGGGTTAACATAAACTATATTGAAAAAAGAATTAAAGGGCCAGGTTTTAAGGACCAACTGGTGGGATCTTGACAAATTCCTACTTGCCTTAATCCTACTGAAACCAGTGCGAATTAGGCATCAAGACTCTGAAAATCCTGCTAGGCTCCTGCCTATATAAATCTTATTTGTTAGGACAGTTCTGTAAATCACCTGATACCACCCTGCCACTGTTTGGAACTATGCTTGTAAATATCTGCTGAAAGATTGCAAAGTAAAACACGGGAGCTTAAAGGAGACTTAAAGTGTTAGTAGGAAATCTGGATATTTGAAGCTTAGGAAACTCAGGGGTATAAAGGGATTACACTAAAATCTTGGTCCTATTTTCGCAGTTCGAAGTTGGAAAGTTAAAATGCAGGAGGCAGAGGCTCAGCAAAGGAGAGCAGAGGATCTCAGGGTTAGGGCAGCCAACAGACAGCTGTCCTACAGCACTGCCCTACCTTTGCTGCTGAATTCCTCTGTTGTCCTGGACCATGATTTTCATGATTCCTAGTGGCATGTTCTGCATCTCTGAGTAGCTGGCTTCAGACAGTCTTTGGAGCAGTGCTGAGCACCCAAGAGCTGCAGCTGACAGTAGTGGGAGATGTTTTCAGATATGTGCAATTGAAAATAAATACTAATAAAAATCAGGCCCTCTGTTTCTCAAATTCAGCACATAAAATTAGGGATCCTTCCTGACAAAACTCCCTCTTTGTGCCTCTGTTGTCCATCTGCAAAAATGGAGTAAAAACACTCCGTTATCTCACATGGGTGTTGCAAAGATTTACTAAGTAATGTTAGGGATGTGCTCAGAATCACAAGACAGCCTTGGAGAAAATTAGTATTTCTGATTTCAGAGCAGAGATCGAATAGTATTTATTGAGCAAAGCTGTGGGGTCACACGGTGACTTATTATGAGAGAACAAAATATTGAATAACTGCTCATTAAGTGAGCACTGTCCATTCTGTGACCTGAATGTGGTAGGAATCCCTAGAAAGAAAAATAAGATGTGTTCCTGTTATCAGAAGTGTACTGAAATACATTCACAAGAGACCATGCTGAGGTTGCACAGGCAACTGCATTTCCAGTATTGGGTAATTTTTTAATACTTGATTTAGCAGCCTTAATAACTTTATTCTAACATAGTTTCTCCGTGGTCTTTTTCACACATATAATAGCTCATGTTGCAGCTGAAGCCTAGCAACGCAGGATAACTCAACTGTTACCCAGATTTCACTTTCTAAAAGGCAATTAGCTAAATCATGGGAGTTCAAACCTCTTGGCCTAGTGAGCATCTTAAAAAAAAAACCAAAAAAACAAAAAAAACCCACAAAAACAACCCTTCCAATGTCCAAGAGGTGTCAAATCCCTACCCAGTACCTTAGGTGAGGTGAGGGATTTTTCAACAAGTAGCTCCCAGGCAGAAACAGCAATGGCTGCCCAGGGTCCCAGCACCCAGTGTGGGATGGGGTGAAGCCAGGTACCCAGCTGAGCCCCAAAGCTTCTACAGAGCTATTGGCCTCAAAAGCCCCTGAGAGCTTCCTCCCACATGGAGATACTCATAAAACAGTAGTCCTAACATCAGCAGTGTGCTGTCAGTAATAGGACATATCTCCATTGTGGGAGTCATACTTCAATCACTCAGTATCTGCCTGTGGCTTAAAAACCACAAACTGGCCATCCTTGAATTAGGTGAGGCAGGATTATTGGTGGAAAATGAAACGTTTTCCTTAGCAAAAAATAAATTAATAGAAAGGAAGTTTTATCTGGCAATTTAATGAGTGCACAATTACTGCATCAGGGAAAAGCCCCCTGAAGATTTAATCATTTATTATGTACAAAAAGCTACTGAACAGAGAATTACTTTGTTCAAAGGATCAGTTCTATCCTTGCCTAGTTTTCAGCAACTTAACAGTTACCCTGCAACATCAGGGCTAGAATAGCAGGGGTGCTGCAGGGCAGAAACGCAGGGCATTGATAAAAGTGGAGCAAAGGAATGACAGAAATCCTGTTCAGCATTTTCCTGTGCTCTGTATAACTGAGTGCTATTTCACTGCCACTGGCAGCAAACTGGCCTCCTGTTTACACCACAGTACTTGAAACTTGTGTTTTTTAAAAAGTGTGCCCATCTCCAATTCTGATTAGCTTCTTGTACTGCTCAGAGTTTTCACAAACAAATTTCCAAAGAGCAGAATCGCTCTGGATGGTACCCCTCAGAGGTACTCAGCATATTCTGTTGTCTGCTGTGCCTGACAGCAGGAAAATCTTAGAGGCAAGTAGCCAAGAGAGAAGTTGAAAAACTACAGGTTAGGGATATCAGCATTGATGATATCCATACCATACTGTGTGAAGCTGAGATGCAGTGAATCGTAGGTGAGAGATGGAAGTGAATGGGGCTGGATATAAGGAGGCAGAGCAACAAGAAGCCCATTTTGGTCTCTGCAGGGACAGGTCAGAACCAAAGGAGATAAAGAGAAGAAAGCAAGCCCTGCCAGTGGGGCCACTTACTGCACTTTGCAAGATGCGAAGGCTGACTTTAGCTTGGTAAGGCTCCTTCAGTTCTGGAGTGGGTCCCTTACAGGTTGCAGTTTTATCTGTCAGTGCTTCTCCTTCCATGGGAAGAAGCCAGTGGAGCCACATGATTGTAGATGCTTCCAACAAAATTATCTCCTGACCTAGTCCGGTGCCTTTTCTGCCTCACCCTTAATTTCTGTGCTTTGGCAGTGTGTACTTCTCCTGCAACGAAGCCAGAACAGGGCTGGCCCCAAGGGCAGGCTGAAACCCCATCTGATTTGGGAGCAGTAGGGACTACAAAATCCCCACCACCTCACAAACGCTAACACAAGACCTACATTTCCACTACCTTCCTGGCAAACATGCATCAGGTTTGGCCCAGAGAGACAACCACACACTCACTTTGCAACAGGGTCTCTTTCCTCCCTATGCTGACAGCCTCCACTTCCATTCTTAACTGGCAGAGGGACAGTGTCCTTCCTCCAGACCTGCCAACAGGAACTTACCTTTTGGCTACCTACCCTACCTCCATGAAATGTCTCTCCGGATTACTCTGCCTTGACCATCAACTCTGATTCAGTCCTGACAGCCAGAGGTTTAACTTCAGAAGAGCAGGAGGAGGGTCTCTTAAGCTGCCGTGGAGGGCCATCTCAGGAGAAGGTCCTCAAAATATGCCTCATAAGGCATAGGCTTCAAGCTGTAACCAGTGATTAGATTTGGTGGGGTTTACAGCATCATGACATGCTGGCAGGTCTCAGGACAACAGACACAGGCACAACTCCTCTTCCATGCTTACAGGAGTGCAGATAAATTGCCTTTTTTTCCAAGACTTCTGAATTTCTCCACTGGGACTTCCATATTTCCATTTCCGTCTCTGACAAGAAAAACTCCCCCTTGAGCATGTTAGGCTGCTTTGTGCCCCCCTGGGAGAATTAAACTTTCTTCTGGAGATAATTCAAGGACACAGAGGCCTAGGAGGCAACATATCAGTTCAACAGCAGCCAGCACGTGTAGCAATGGTAGGAGAAATTCCCACCTGTGCCTGGCCAGAAAATTGTGTCCCATCTTATGCATCAGAGATTTGAGGAAGGCAATACAGACAGCCATAGCCTCCACAATAACAATGGCATATTCAGACTAGGGAGAAACCCCAGGCAGCTCTCAATAAAAGTGTATGACCGTGTGTCACTGATGTTCTTGACTCTTCTCAGGCTCCCTGTTAAGCCCTGTTTGAAGGCTCTGACCTCTTTCCTAAGGTCATCCTGCTCTGGAGCTTACACTCCAGACAGACTGCCTCTCCTAGTGCGAGCACAACCTCCCACCTGGAGTTCCTCCAGGGCAGTAACTGAGACCCTGAACTTCATGAGAACAGCACCAAGGTTGGGACACAGGACCTGTGATAGCCCCGCTTGCTGCCTCAGCTCTCCAGCTCAGCCCTTCCTCAGGAGATCCTCCCATGGAGTCCTGTAGGCAGATACATCCCCCACTCCCACAGACACAAATATGAAGTGACTGGCAAATAAAGCAAATATTTGCATTACTCGAGCTGCTTCTTCCAGGTGGGGAGAAGGGAGGAGAAGAAGAAACAAAACCATACTTTTTCTGTCATTTCTAGATTAATTCATGCAAGGCATGTGAATACTAGTTTAAAAAGCTATTGCTTGTATATAGAGAAAACCATCAGAATGAACTCAGCAGATAATTCCACCTTCTTCTGTGCCTCAGTTTCCTCATGTACAAAGGGAGTAATAACGAGAACGTTCAAGGCTTGATTTGTTAAGGATCTAAGCTGACATCTTCTGACACCAGTGAAAAGTGTAGTACTAGTTTCAGTGATAATACATTTGGCCCATTTTCGCTCAATTATTTTGCAACCTATCGTTCACAGGCACAAGCACAAAGTAGCATGACTCATATGTTACACAAAAAGCCTGTCTTACAACCATCTTTCTGGGCACATGGTAAAGGCTGAAGCAGAAAATGTAAAATGGAGACTACCTCTGAAACCTCCCTTTGACTCACTTGTGCATATGCTTTATAATAGTCTTTACCATATCTTCTTTTTTTTTACTTGCAAGTCTCCCCAACCCCAGCTACTACAAAGGATAGACAGAGTTGACTGAGCGGGTAGCATTTCAGTATTTTCTCGTTATCCTAATTTCAAGCATGGCAAAGTGCCTTATTTGCCACACATCATTCAAACCCATCACTGAATGCAGAATACTAATTTCCTCATGGTCTTTTACTGTGGTGCTATTTTGCCATAATATCTCAGTGCTTCATCAGCCTTAACAGATGTTCTTCCAGGGAGGTAGGTGGGGTTGTTATCTCTGCTTTACAGACAGTGAAATCAGACACAAAGAGGCTAAGGTCAAAATGGCCAGAGCACCCACTAATTTTGGGTCCCTAATTTGTGATGCCTTAGATTAGCATTTCCCCAGCTCTGTGTGCGTTGAGAGCAGAACTCCTTACAGTACGTGCTCTGCACTTCTGCAAGTCAGACCCCAGGTGTCTTAGGCTGAGAACCCAGAAAATGAGAACACACCAATTAATGGCCACCCATGGAAAACCTAATTTATACAGCTTTTTCATATCATATAGGAACTCGTGGCAAGAGGCAGGAAAAAGCCTAATTCTTCAGGGCAGTATTCAATTGCCAAAACATGAGACCATTCTTCTGTTTTTGAACAGCTTTCTGCCCAATTCAATACATAACCTTCATCACTGGCAGTAAATGAAACAGGAGACCTATAGAAAAAAACCTTAGTTTATGGTAAAACACATTCAGTCACTA
The DNA here is from genome assembly GCF_000699245.1 of Pterocles gutturalis. Classification (NCBI taxonomy): domain Eukaryota; kingdom Metazoa; phylum Chordata; class Aves; order Pterocliformes; family Pteroclidae; genus Pterocles; species Pterocles gutturalis. The sequence continues at coordinate 12,600 of NW_010131409.1, read as the reverse complement.
AGTATATTCCATTCTGCGCACTGAATGAGACAGGGATCCTATTGAAAAAAATATATACCAGTATTTGATCTTATAAGACAAATTAAAGATGGATAGGCAACCCTTCTAATTCTCTGTATTCTAAGTGTTTGACTTTGAAAGCTCAATGTATGCTTAAGAAAAGTGTTTAATCTCTTATTTTAAAAACATAAACTAAAAGGGAAGAAATTAGGAAATTTCATTATTTGAAATCATAATGGCATTCTCTTTCCTTATATTATAAAGGCACAACTGTTGCTTATTAAATGGTTGCAAAATTCTTTACACTTTCAAAGCTTTATTGCTCTTATCAACAGATACAGCCAAATAACAAATTAAAAAAAAAAAACAGTGTCTATTTGAAGAAGACTCCTACCAAGAAAATTCTTATCCAAACAGGGAAACCTCAGCAAAATTTGATGTAGTTGAAAAGATTGTCTTTGACTATTACAATTTATCTCATCCCCCAAAAGTTGGCTAATCCTGACTATAGGCAGGGTGTCTTGTTCCCCACCTTTGTGTTGTGTAAAGGCTTTGGAATAATGGAAGAAAGGATATATTCCTGAGGGTTGTATGGACTCAGCACATGACAATGGAAGTTACTGCAGGTCAGTTTTAGTTCTTCTGTATTCTCATGCAGCAGTTACTCTTCTGCTGCATGAAAATATATCCAGTAAAGGTGAATATTATATCTCAACATGTTTTATTCAGTACTCCCAGCAACCGCTGGGACACATCATAATGGGAGCAGAGGGGATTAAGCACTGAAGGTGAGTGCTAGTAGGGGTACAGCACTCCAGTTGGGAATTTCTGAGTGATTGCCGTATAAATGCTTTGAGACAATTCATGACAGACAGGTAGAAGAAGCCACCAACTGATAAATCCCTTGTAATAATTCTTTCCTGAGGATGATGAAAAGGGAACCTCAGTGTGGAGTTCCATCAGATGGTCGTGTTCAGAAGATGGATGTTGGAGTTAAGTGTAGGCAGAAGGTGAGATGCCTTGCAGAAACCGTAGTCTTAAGTCCATAGAAAATATGGGGAGAACTAGGCACCTCAGTATTGCAGTACACCAAATAAATGTCTTTTGAACCTGCCTATAGTAAATACTGAAGACAGAGGGATGTCTAAACTGTCTGGGTTTAGGCATCTTGCTTTGGTTATCACAGAGGCATCTTCTGTTTCGGATTCCATGCCTGAACCCCTGCCCAGAAGGAGACAACAACTATAGATCCTCTCTGACAGCATGCAGTAGATAGCAATTTATCTAGTATCTCAGTGGACAGACTAGCTTCTCCAAATTATGGGAGACGTTGTTTCAACTCCCTACTGTACCTGAAAAGGTATCAAGTCTTACCTTCCTCCTACGGAAGATTGTTTAGAGTAAGCTGCTCCTAGCTTTTCCTGCTTAAGATCTTAGGCTTTTTCCACAGAAGAATTAAATAAGCATGATGCCAGAGACAGAGAGATCATAAAAGTAAATAGAGCTTTATAGCCTACTGGTTAAGCACTCTTCTGCAAGAGGACAGATTGGGTCCAGTTCCTGCTTCAGTGAATATTTGATACTAATCATACAAAATAGCGTTGAGAGAGCACAAGAGACCATTTAGTCCATCCTCTGGTCCAGAAGTACTTCCTACAGCCCTTCAGTGATTGGAGCTGCCACAGTTTTCTCAGACAATCTATTCCAGTCCATCACAATCCTTTTGAACTCTTCCTAAAGTCTACTCTGAATCACTCTGATGGCCCATTAGAGACCATTACTCCTTGTTTTATCCACGTTGGACAGGAAGAACAGATTATTCCCATTTTCTTGCACTCACCAGACTAGCATTTTGACGCCTCTCAGCCTTATTCCTTCTCAGTTAAACAACCTTAATTATTCCAGTCTTCCCTCACAAATTATATTTCCCTTGATCCACAGCAATTCTCACTATCCCAGTCTGTGCACTCTCTCACTGGACCATACTTTCTTGGAGTGCAGCACAAGACTAAGGCATGAAATTTCAGCTGAGACTTACATGTGCTCTTCAGAGCTGAAGGTTTATTGGATGTGTCTTACAGCCTATACTCCCATTTGCACAACCTGGTAAGAAGATGTTTTCCTTTTTGACAATAGAATGACGTTCTAGACTAACATTGAACTTGTGGTCCTCTAGAGACCCAGTCTCCCCTCCTGTAGTATAGCTAGATGGCCTGTTGGCTCACATGGACAGCTGGCTGCAATTTATTACTCATTCCCATGGAGAGCACTTCACATACACTCTGATGCTGTTCAAACCACATCCTTGGCTTGACAAGCTTGTCTTGAATTCCAGCAATTTCCACCTACCTGTACCTGGTTCACGCCATCTGCAGATTTTAAAAAACACTTCCTCTAGACAGTCATGGAAGTTGAAATTTAAACATGAAATACAATGTATTTAATGGAAATATGAAGCACTAACAGGCCACAGCTCAAGCTTGTGGCAACCCGCTTGACAGTCTTCTATTTTGACACGAAATCAGTGAGAATTGCTCATTGAGTAGGATTATCTACACCAGTTCTGCATCCCTGCTGCAATGTTTTCCTTTGGACCATGTTTCTTTGCTTCACTTATGATAAAAGCCTGTGAGATAATGTCAAAATCCTTACAAAAGACAAGGTATGACAACTACTTCCCCTGTATCCACAAGGCTTGGAATAGAAGAAAGCTAAATTAGTTTGACATGATCTATTCCTGACAGATCTGTGCTGGCTTCTAATAATCTCCTTTATTTGGTTCTTTACACCATTTTTTTCCCCCCAGGAATTAAATTAAACTGAGTAGTCTGTAATTTCTTATATTCTCCTCATTCTTTTTCAGCCTTCTGACACCTCATCCAGCCCTCGTGAGTCTTCAAAGCACTCAAAGCTCATGGTTCAGAGATTGCTTCGACCAGCTTTCTAAATAAGCTAAGATGATTTGAAACAACCATCTTACATCAGTACATCCTGACTTGTTCTGCCCTTTTCCTAGGTCCTGATCTTCCTCCTTTATGGCTTCTATTAATTGTTTTAGCCATCAACTTGCCGTTGACCGTGTTACTGGAGACATGCAAAATGGGCATAAAATGCTTCAGCCTTATTGACAATGTATGACATAAAGCTTTAACCAAAGCTCTTCCCTCCTCTCCACTAGTATCATAAACACTAAGGTAGAGAGTCAGGATGATATTCTTTCACTCTGGCCCAATTAATATTTTATTTGTCTGTGCAAAATAGATCAGCTTCTCCAGGAAACACTGGTCCCAGTATATTCTATATCCTAATAGCACATTCTCCTGGGAGGTGGGGGTACAGATCTACTACTCAGGCAGAGGAGGTATATTCACCACATCTCTGGGTAAATACTTTAACCAAAGTGTTTCTGGATAAAAGGAAGGCAGTATATTCCCTTCCTCTTGGATGCATTCTCTGCACACACTTGACCTGTGCGCTCTGAAAAACTTACCCATTTTGGCTACGCAGGGAAAGCAACTGGAAGAATAGTTGGTTTGTAGATCCCACAGTAGCTTAGCTGTTAAATAGGTATTGAGCTTATTATTGCTTATAAAACTAAGGATCATCTAGCCATGCCAGTAAGGAGCCTTTAAATGTCTAGGGGACTTCACAGGTGCAAGTGTAATTATCTGAGGACTTCAGGCACCTCCACAGTTAGAAAGGAAGGAAGCTCTAACGTTCTACAGTCTATGACAGACAACTCTAAGAAGGTAGTTCAGCTTACAACAATCCCTTATTTCTCAGTTCAGAACAATGGCAAAATATTGTGATAGATTTCAGACTCCTCTTGTCAGCCACACCCTAATTAAAAAGTAATGAAATTCTACGTAAGCCATTGTCTTATGGTGTCTCTTCCTGAATTGTGGAACCATAGGACTCAAAGGAAGAGAACAAAGAATATAAGGAAGAATTAACTGAACTTTAAGGGAAGATTTGCTAAAAGTTCCTAAAATACATTAGGGCTCATTTTTCACTAATTTGTCAATTCTTTTGTCTTCCACAGAGTCTCATATACTGGAATGATAAAGGAGGGTTCTTTTTGCTGCATATCTAGTTTTACCATGTAAGAGAGAGCTTCAGATATTGATTCACATATTAACTTTAATAACTTATCCTCTGGAAATTATTCAACTTCTGTTTAGTTGATGGAGGTTTCAGTTAGCTTCAGTTCTTCAGTTATTCTGGGGGCAGATCTTTCTTCCTTGCTCCATTTGTCCTTTCCTTAGGATTTAATCTCTTCTTGCTGGTATTCTGACTGGAATTTAGGATACAAATTATGTGGGACTGGTTGCATCCTTATCATGCTTTTGCCTGCAATTCTAATGGTCAACATTAAACACCAGTTTTCTGTTGCAGGTGTCTGTCCTCAAAACTCTATGTAGAGCTTGAAGTTCCTCTGGGTCTTCATCTTTGATCGGCAAAGTCTCCATTCTCATAGATCGCAACTTAGCCTGTGCAATCCAGGTCTTTGCAAGCTGCCAACCTGACTACTCCAACATAACAAGCTAAGAATTAAAATCTTGACCCTAAGAAAGGTGCCCTCAGTTCTGAGGAATACATTTTTTCCTGTGAGGGTGGTGAGGCACTGGAACAGGTTGCCCAGGGAAGCTGTGGATGCCCCATCCCTGGTGGTGTTCGAGGTCAGGTTGAATGAGGCTTTGAGCAATCTGGGCTAGTGGAAGGTGTCCCTGCCCATGGCAGGGGGGTTGGTACTTGATGATCCAGGGGGGCCAGAACAAGATGACTCAAACCATACTATGACTGTATGAACACAAGTACCATTTCAATGCAGCTCTCCAATCTACAGTGAAGCGTCCCTGCTGAGGATAAACTTTTGGTCCAGCTTCAAAAAGCCCCTTTGCCTCAGTTCCTGATCATTTCAGTTCTCTGTTATTCCAGTACCACCTCCCAGATGCACCCCACTTCCCAGGCACAGCTGAACAGGTGATGCCCTCCTCGCATTTTCTCAGCAGGTGATTTCCAGCAGTGTAGTTCACTCTTACACGAAACTTAATGGCTGCAAATTTTACTGTCAGCAAATCAGCAAGTGATACTTGTTTCTTTACATCTACCCTTCCAAACTGAGATTATTTTTGTTAAACTATTTAACTACCTTAACTGCTAAAGCTGTGGGCAGACAGAAGAAGGAACAATACATGGAGAATAATGGTCAGTTAAAAACCATTGTGGTTTACATCCTGCTCACTTCAGTTTGAACTAATAGAAATGATTGGCATCTTGTGCAAGAGCAGAGCATAGTACCATGCTGCCCAACCTGCCCACCCTTGAGTACTTAACATTTCAGATCTATAAGGTCATTGGATATTATTAAGAAAATAAATGGATTAGACTCCATTCAACAGTCTGATGGACTGGATGCCAATTGATAATAGTCTTAACAATTATAAGAGTAATCAAAAATGTAAATTATTCTGGACATCACCAATTATTAGAAATCATCCCAATTCATAAAAAAGCTGAAGCTCCTGAGACCACAGTTTCACTCTGAGGCAATTATGAGAAGAGTGGAATAGAACCAGCTTCACAGCTAGATTCAAATCCAAACACATTCCCCTGCACCCCTAAATTTTAGGGGAATCCAAAACAAGTGAGTAGGATTCTTTTAGAGCCTATTAGCTTTACTAATTACTAGTCCTTACAGAAAGGTGTCTCCTACAGAGAGAATGTTTAAATATTGTGAGATGTCCTAGCTTTCTATAAATACAGATATACTGTGATTATGACTGGAATTAATTCAAGAAACTTCAGAAGTAAGATGACTAATGATTGGGACTGACATTTATTGGTTATAATTTAAAAGAATATAACCAACCCTGGTGGGAGGAAACCAGGCTCGGGACATCCTCTCTTGGGTGAACAAGACAGCTGGAGCACAGCCTGCCACCCAGCAGTGGCATTAGTAGCCAAGGGACAATCCCAGAAGAAGTACGAATCCTCAAGAAAACAGGAACGGTGATCCTAGTTTGTACTGAAAGCTTTTCTCTTAGGCCTGCCATACCCTCCCCAGCCACATGCTGGGGGTGGGCAACCTTTTATCTGTGCTAACAGCAATGTGATAGATGAAGATGCACCACTTTGCTGTCTCTGCCTACAGGTGCTTATTTGCAATCGCTGTGACAGCTGCCCATGTGGAGGAGAGCTGGGGAAACTGCAAAAGCAACTGGAAGCACAAAGGAAGAACCCACATAGTTTTCCCTCTGACCAGCTTCCCTTCTGATACCTGTGCCAGGAAGGGTAAAGGGAATAAGACCCTGGTGATAGTGGCTGGTGCTGGCCAATCTCCAAGAAGCACAGCTTAATGGAGGGCTGGCACCCAGCTGGAGGAGGGAAGAAGCAGCAGGAGGACTCCACGGTCAAGGGAGCAGGAGGAAGGCAAGGAGCAGAACAGATGGGAAGAAGAGACAGAATGAATAACAGGCGGCCACAGCAGGATCTGTGTAACTCCAAAAGCACAAATTCCTCTTGTTATATTAAAAACAAATCATTATTTTCATTACACTATTCCTCCACCCCATACGCATATTGTAGGTTGGTACAGGCTGGATCATTATGATGGTAGTGGAGGACCTAGCAAACTGGTGAACAGAAGGGAGAAAAACTTAAGTTGTAGCCCCACTCTCAGGCTCTGGCCCATACCAATAAAGCCTGGGTCTGGGAAGAAAATCAATGGTTTGGGTTAAAGGAACTCAAGTGGCTAATAAACATCCCAGCACTACAGAAGTGACTGAGGATGGATAAAGCAATGCTTTGCCTGTCAAAAGCACCTCTCACCTGAGGGTATCTGAATCCTTTTTTTTTTTTTCGCCCACACTAATTACTTAGTTTCCAATTTAGAGAAGCCTCTTGCAGAGACAGCCATGACAGGCAGAGAAACTGTGCTTAGATCAAGTCAGAAAGCAGGTTAATGATGCTGCTAGGAAGAGAAACCAGCTCTCGCGACACCAATTCCTATATACTAACTACAGGCCTGTGGTGCTTGCAACCATGAAAAGCCATGGAGTTGTACACACACGCTCAGCAGGTGATAGAGAGAGCCCTAAGGAAATATAAACACCTTCTCCACATGAGGCCATCAGAGCTCTGAGGTTACATGTCACCTCCTGGCGTGCTCAGGAGGATCTTGGAATTATAGATGACTGACTTTGAACTTCAGATGTCGAAAGGTGTTTCACCCGGATACCTGCTCTCGTATTGCCATAGCAAAGTATTTTGGTATTTCCACCAGCAAGGCATGTGCACCTTCCACTGGGTCTTTCTGGATGACTGACATCTTCCTGCCAGCCTGACGTTCCCCAGTGTAGATGTACTGGGCTTATGGTTTACAGCTGGACACTGGGCCTTCAAAACTCAGATGCAGCCAGGTATGGACTGCTGCCAAATCTATCCCTGAGACTTGTCCTACTCACAGCAAATGGGGGAACCACATAGTGACTTCCAAAAGGCATCAACACACAGAGTTGTCATCAAAAGGTTTCCCATCCTCAGATGTCCTTAGCCTGGAACTGTCATCAGAGCTATCGTTCATTCTCAAATCCAAATAAAGCCCTCCCTGTGTATGGAGGAAGCCCAAGGCAACAGAAGAGGTGCAAGTCATTTATGTGCAGGAGGGGACAACAGGAGAGTTCTGCAAAGGGAAGGATGCATGGGCCAGCAACGCATGGACTGAGCAAATGGCAGTCACTAACGCATGACCAGCCTACTAGAAGCATGCAGTGATCTCAGGTCATATGTACTTGGTGCATTTCCTTCATAATATGTCAGCCAAAAGGAGAGGGAATCTTCACGCTATGCCTGCTGTTTTACCTGTTAATACACCGATGCACCATATACATGGCTGCTTGGTACAGACTAGGCAGAGCCCACTTACACCTCATGTCTTCTGCACATGGAGCAGACAAGAGACATTGAGGTGAGCACATGCCTCACAGCATGAGGCCAGCAAACCCAATCATCCTTGATATACATCATGCAAGACTGTCAGCCTGCTTTCATCTTCCAATGGGCAAAGGACCCAATTCACCTTCCCACTAGCACAAGAAGGCCTTGCAACTTGCCAGCTGCCAGCAGTGGGGGATTCCTGCTCTCTGGGAAATGGCCAGAGGGAAATATCTGTGCAGAGTGGCTACTAGGTCCTGGGATGGCATCACAGAGTCCGTGACAGCTGGCCTAAAATGAGAGTGGACTTCAGGTGAAACATCTTTGCGTTTCCCCTTCCAGTCAGTCAAAGCCACGTGGCAGGAGGAGGGGGTTCCTCTCATCCCTTATCCCCAAGCGATGCTCACCCTCTCAGCATGGCATGGGCAAAGTCTGGAGCTACAGCTCATTTTCTTATCCTGAGGCAGAAGCAGCTCTGAGATCATTCAGACTCCCCCAGCTTTGGTCCAGGGTTTCTTATCCTGAGGCAGAAGCAGCTCTGAAATCATTCAGACTCCCCCAGCTTTTGTCTAGGACAAACCCAATACAGACAATACATGTCAGTTCCTTGCTGCACACGTATGCCCAGCCTGGCACAGGCAGATACAAGATTCAACGCAGACCTCTCTGCAGGGATGCCTCTGCGTACTGGTGGGTACTGCCTGACCATATTTTGCCGGGACTCTCATGCAGAGGCAAGTGGCGATAGGCAATTTGGATCAACAGACTGGTTCCTTGCCCAGTAAGCATTACTGCTGTCCTTCTTCCCTTGGAAACTCTGCCTACAATTGGTCCCCTGGGAGGCGGCTTGCCTGTGCCGTTAAGAAGTGTTACATTATGTGACCTCGGAGAAATCAATGTCTCTAATAGTCAGCAAAGGCAGTGGAGGAGGCCAGGGTGATGGGAGGGGTGTTTCTCTGGAGACACCCTTCTCAGGAGAAATCCCAGGGGTATCGCCCCAGGAAGAGTAACTGTAAGGACCTGGAGTCATTACACTTCCCTGCATCAATTGTTTACTGGAAGAAGCACAGAAACTGCTCGGTGTCTCTCATAAAGGCAGAGTCAGTGACTAGACTCTCCCCAGGTGCAGATGAAGTGTCTCTGCCCTGAAGTCAATGGTCTGTGGTGATTTACACTGGCAAGTGGAGGGAGGAGGGGGCGTGGATGGACACCTTTCCTTTAAAATACCCCTTTTCCTCTCCCCACATTGGTATTTAAGATCATGCCTTCCAAGTTTTGAAGCATCTGGATTGTGCATAATTAAGTTATTCTAAATGAGGTCCGAGATATTTTAACATCCTGAGGCATGAAAACCTTAACTCTGCATGCATCTTCCTCTCTCCTTCTCCATTTCCTCCTTCCTGCACACCTCTGCAGTTCCTGGAATGACAAGACACCTCATCGGCTGGCTGTAATTGCTAGAACAGTTCCCTAATGCTTTCTCGTTCTCCAATTGCATTAAACCGCATCTTTAGAGGTACAGCTCTGTTTATTCATGCTGCTCGTGTGGAAGGGGAAAGAAATGCAGACTGCCTCTTCCCCCCTCCCTTCTTTGATTTGATGGGTGTGGCAGGCTTAAACCTTTGCAGCCGCTGGCTCTCCAGCACCGGGGGTGAAGAGGAGAGGACAGAATGGGAGGGAAGCCATCGGATATGGCTGGTGATGAATGAGACTCATCTCACCCACAAGTGGGAAACCTGCTTGCGGGTTATTGTTTAATCACTCATGCAATCCAATACTGAGCACATATACCCATAACGTCCATCTGTTCTAGTATGCGGCACATGCAACACTTGCATTTCTAGCCACCTAACTATTAAGCTCTGCATATTACTGATTGAATCTCTTGCTGGCAGTAAGGGTTAAGTTCAATTTTTCAGAAGTTGCTTGATCCAGCCTTTCAGTTATGCCACCTTTTAGCTGAATGTTTTGTGGGCACCGATTCAGAGCTGCAATCAACTCTAGGCAGAAATGACAACACCAACCTATCTACATGTCTCATGGGTGGGCACAGGCAGTCTGATACTTTACTCTTCACATTGGGATTGCACCCACAAGAAAGAATAAGCTGCAAGGTACAAGTGTGTGAACGTATTTGTCTTTGAGGGATGGGAGGATAGACACATACAGGCACACCTAGACACAAATGTGAAGATATTTCTTCCACGCCCAAGCCTGTAATTTCAACATTTCATTTTTTAGCTGCCAGAAAGGCAGAACACCAGGGGCTTCCCCTGAAAAATAATTTGAGGAAAGCTGTCTTTATTTTGGGAAGGAAACTCCTGCCTGTACTGAAGAACCCATTCCATCTTTTCCTCTCTGTGAAAGGTCTGGGTGGGAACGGAAGAAGAGCACAAGCTGAAAACCAAGGTCTTTTTCAAATTAAAGCTTCCTCTGGTGTATCACCAGCTTTGCTGAGCGAACTGCTATACTGCCAGTTTGGCAACTGTGGTGTGTATTCAGGTATAGGACCAGGAGTTGGGCTCTGAGCCCAGGAACATCCACCGAATGTACACAGGCAGGCACATTTGGGTTGTGTGGCTGTATAAGGATCAGAAAGCATGTGCGAACGAGTGCATGTGTGCTGTGCGTACATGTGTAGTACAGATGCGAGCGACTGGAGACTGGAGATGTGTGCGGCACATGCACGCGCAAAGGGGTGTGTACCATGCGGTGGATTAATGTATAGAGTGGGAAGAGAGGACTATGTGCCATCGAGGTACCTGCATGCCATGCATTTCTAAATATTCCAGAATACAAAATGACAGGAGTAAACCCACAAAGATGTAAAGAAAAGATACATTGGAATATTATTCAGGACCTTTAAATGCCCAACCTGTGATGATATGGGCAAAATTATCCCCCTCCCCCAATAGCTCTCTTCTGACTCCAAAGAATCCCAGAGCTACCTACTTTATTTTAAAATTTGCTGTGCACCTCCGCCCACCACTCTGTCACTCTGCCTCCCTGTCTGCCTTCCTTCTCCTCCTCTGCTCTTTTCATCCCATATTTGCCAGCTGAACGTGCTCTGCTGGCTGGCTGCAACATGTTCCCCCCCCCAGCCATCACCACCTCCCTCCAGATTTTAGTGAATGTATCATTAATCGCAAAGCATTTGAAAAACCTGCACGGGAAAAAAAACACAGGATGACGCAGGGTCTCTTTCTATCCTGTTCACCTGCCCCTCCCCATTATTCTACAAAATCGCTCTTTCGTTTGATAACACACATATCTCCATTCAGAAACACACTTTAACCTGGATTTCAGCACTGTGCTGTTCTACAGTAACTGGAGTTACTCACATCAGTGTGTTAGGTTATGCTCCAGAATACTGCAGTGCTATATTGTAAGAGATATAAATATATGCATATAGAAAGAAAGTCACCAGTATGGTGCCATACCTAAGACTGAGTTGAGTTTTGCTCTTAGAACAAGGACCAAAGCTCATTGTCACTACCTACTATTCTGTAATTCAGGGAAGTTTCCAAAATGCCTTACAAAGGTATCTGGGGCCAGTTCCTGCCTCAAAGTTCCAACTGCATAAATCCAGGATCCTCCCAAGGAAGTCCAAGAGGTTCATCCAAAATAAGCTCTCTTAATCAGGAGCAAGTTTGGGCTTTCAGACAAAATAAAAGGGGGAAAGGTGAGGGGGGGATGATATAGGTAGCTTTTTTTTTGTCAATTTCATTATCATTTTGGACATAAAAAAACTGGCACTGAAAACTAGCCACCACCAAACCTTTTCATTATCCCAATCCCCTCACAGGAAAAGCCAGGTGGTACCAGTAAAGAGAATGAACTGGTTTCCAACAGGTTCACACCATGAGCTTCTCTTATCCCACTCGAGTTCAGAGCTAACAGAGGCGTGGTCCTCTGTCTTTTTACCAGCTGGTGCACAGTTGTCTAACTGGTTGTACTATGAAGGGTATTGCAAAGAGGGTGACTCTCCCCCTCCCCTGGATAATGCTTTTGTTATTAATTAATTGCATTTTTCACTATAGCATAGGTTGAAAAAAAAAGCTTCAGGTTAATTTTTGCTCAGATTGCTGAAACACACAAAAAAATGAATGCACCTGTCCTCCGAGCCACCTCACAGCACATGCACATAAAGAATCTCCCATTCATCGGAATAGAGAGCATTCTGATCAGGGATCAAGGCTCACTGGGCATCCTTTCTTTTTTGGCATAAGATGAAGAATTGCTTCCTTTATCTCCAAGGTAGAGCCAGATCTCATCACGTTTCCTGCCAGCCGCACCCCCCCGCCCATCCACACCCTCAGAACCACAGACAGAAAATCCTAGGCAGTACATCTGCCCACTATTAAAGAATAATAAGAAGAATAGAGGGGAGATTTTGGTGGCTCCCCAAATGTGGACATAGGCCACCCCCCTTCCCCACATCACCAGCCCCGGAAAGGCAAAACAGTCATGTTGCAGGGCGTGAAAAGAGCCTTCAGTCACAAGATGCTAAAGAATTGCAAAAGAGACGTCTGCTGTAAAGCAGCTTTTTTTTTCCCTCCCCCAGCCCCTACCCCAGCCCCGCACACACTCAGGCAGTCATGCACCCCACGGACACCCAGCAGCCTGGGAGATTTCTTAACGGCAAGAAATATAAAAAAATCTTCA
>NW_010131408.1:0-40042 GCF_000699245.1 Pterocles gutturalis | reverse complement strand
AATGATTCTGTGATTCTATGATTCTATGCTAGACCTAAGGTCATACCAATTTTAGCTAATCTAAAGCTGTAATTTCATTCTTCATATGTTATAAAACATTTTTGCCCAGGGTAGTTGCAATTTTAATAAAAGTGTTTACAGATATTGCTGGTTTTCAAGCATATATGGATTTATGTTTATATGCTTATATAAATAAACCTAAAAATTTCTGTTCAAATTTTTCAGCCAACTGACATGGACATTTTCTTGAGAGTCCTCTTTATGTGGCAAGATAACTCAGGCAGTCTATATTCCAGCTTTATGTATTATATGTATACTGAGTTTTGTCACTTGTGTTTGTCATTTATCCTTGAAGTTTTACTACATTAGCTCTGCTAGATAATAGTTAAGCCAGTAGTATACCTCCTAGGTTAATATGTACCTAGGTTGAAATGCGAGTGCATGAGCACTAGCTTAGCTTTTCCACAGGCTGTCTTTCAAACTGGAGGTGAAATGGAGTCATGAGGTACGATGTCATAGTGCTCTCATACAATCATGCTACTCAGTCCTAGGCTGAGTATTTTTAAAATGCATTTTTCTGAGCAAGCACTTATGATTAACAGTGCAACTCAGAGGCATTGAAACTGGAGTGTAGGGACTGCTCCAAAGATGACCTATCATAGTCAAGACAGGGAGGATGAGTCTTTAGTAAAGCATAAAGTATATATATTGTATAAAGGTGGTATAAGTTAACTATAAAATAAATTAACTGTAAATATGTATTGACTTTACCTTTTGCAATAGTGGCTATCCTGTAAATATAGTGTCTTTATCATTTCCCAGATAAAGTGAATTCTTTTGTCTTATACCCCTTGAGAATAAGCAGTTATTGAGAACACTAATAATCTAACTGAATTTTTGCCTTCTCTTTACAGTCAGAAGGCAAATATATATGTTTTAAATCCTTCTGCTTGTGCTTAGTCATTGGAGAGCTTTTAGTTTCCCATCTATCAATAAAAATTTCTAGAAGGTATTAAGAGAGTGTGGTCTGGGCTCTGGAGAGGGCACTTACATTTTCCCAAATTATGACATTTCCCTCCTTGTGCTAAGAAAGCAAGCCAAAGAGCTGGAGCTCAGCCAAATGGTCTACTCAGAAAAAGCCAAAATGAGAATGCTCCTGGGTTATGTTAGTATCATAAGGGAAACATATATAAAAATAGGCAGGATGAATGAAATAAAGGTGATTTTAAATTGTACATTCTAGCTAATTCATGCATGCAAATATAAACTGCATTCAATTTCCTGAGAACTCTGGGGGGAAAAACAGAATTACTATTTAAAAAAAACCAACCAAACAAACAAACAAACAAAAAAACAAAAAACAAAAAAAAACAAAGAACTGATCTGGCTGAAGAAACGGGCAAAGGGGTAACTTAACAAAACACTCAGAAAATAAGGGATAAATACAATACTAAATCTAGTATTTTATTTTTTTAGTTAGAGGTGAAAAGGTCAAAGCTTAGGGCAAAATAAAGCAGTTCTGTTATGTATTCTCCATGGCATTATGCTAAATGTATAACAGCTTACCGGCTTCACTGGAAGCTGCTTACAAACATTGTTAATGCAGAATTTTGCAATGATTGGAGAACACTCATTATTGCTTCGTAAAAAAAGAAACAATAGAAGATATTGATTATAAACCCTTCAAAATTATGGAATGAGAAACAGCCAAAGCCCAAGTAAGGTGTTGAGAAGTGAACTAGTTTTCAACTAAATAACAGCCAGACAGTTTTCAACAGAAGATGCACAATCTTATGCAAAATACTGATTAAAATGCCTAATCAAGTAAGCCAGGAAGACAAACAAGACCAGCTGCAGAGAAAAGATTGTACCATATCAGCTGTGCACACAGTATGGCTCAGCCTTGAGAAATGTCCACATGAGAAGTAATAATTGACCAAAAATTGTTGTTCAAAAGAGAATCTGATAAAAAAATGTTCTTTGCACCAAGTTAATAAAGCAGCATTTTTTAATTTGTAACATCTGAACCCTCTCATGTAAAGTTGGTCTCCTTGAGATTTTTCTCCTTTGGTCTTTTTTAAGGAATATGTTGGTTTTCTCCACAGTGTGTCTTATGAATAGGTATAAGGTAAAAGTACATTTTAATGAGTGACCATTAGCTGACTTCATGTAGCTTTATGTGTAGACTGTCAAACAAATGGCAAATAACTGTGCAACCATGATCTAAAGTTATTTGCTTTCTTCTAAATTATATTAATTCTGCTTCCCCATGGGATGAATGTTTGCAGACGGATAGTGATGCGTATGAAGCCAGGAAGGAAAACTTGAAAAAAAATCTTGATTCTTTGTTTATATAAGAGAGACTCAATTTCAAATAAAAGTATAATATGGGCACAGACTTTATAATATAGAAGACTGAGTAACAGCTGTATATTAAGGATTGTGTTCTCAAATGTGCTTAAAAGTGGAACAAATTTCCTTCCATTCTCTTTGAATGTTCTGTTTGCCCAGAGGTCCTGTCATTCTTTCACTCCTTATTGAACTAAAGTAACAAAAATTCAAAGTTCTGCCTATGCTCAGGTAACTAAGCATTTTGGTTGAAGACTGCTGTTTTCTATAGCCAAGGGCATGTGAGAAAGCAACGTTACTACCAATGATTTCTATAGCCATCCTTAACTTTTCAGTTTGCCAAACTAGGTATCTACCTACTGTCAAATTTGCTGTGGAACATCTTTCAGAGCAAGTCCAGAAGGAAGTGTAAAATCTTGTCCCTAGAGTTACATCAATTTCTGTCAGCTCCCACTTACTGTACCTCCTTTTCCAAAATACCCTCTGGCAACCCATCTAGTACTTAAGAATTCTTTACAAACCGTTATCTCATGTGTGTTTTCAATATTCTTCACAAACAAGGAGCAGTATGAAACATTTTCAGTTGTATCCGTTAAAGTTTAATAACCAGTTTTCCCCTTTGGTGTTTACTATACAAAAAAGGTATCAATATTCTCAGTTGTTAAAAATTGTAATATCTTGTCTTGACTGTGCAGTAGCAGGAATTTTATCTGAAATCCATTTTGGAGTTTTTAGTGACTTTAAGAGTGTCATATTTTCCACTTAATTTCAAGTCATCATATTTGGTGAGAAGTCTTTGAAAACACAAACTGTAAAACCTGAATTAAAATAAAAGGAAAAATTATTATATTATATTATATTATATTATCTTTCTTAATTTGGTATATCTGAGCTGAGCCAGTCACATAATTTTAAGGGAACAGCAATATCGCTATGCTTGAAACAGTAAAGGCTTCCAATATTATGATTCTTTAATAGAGACAACTTAAGTGATTATCTCAATTTTTTATATAATTGGTCCCAAAATTTCCCTGTTCAGGGAATAGGGACATCATTTTGTGTTCCTGTTTCAGCACGAAGAATACCTTGAACAATCCTCATACAGTTGAAGAGTAATCACCATTTCTCTGCTTTCTGGAAAGACACTACATCCTTTTTGGGCAATTTTTGATGAGCATTTTTATATTTTAATTATAATTGGAGGTGTTAAAAAATTGACTGTCTGAATGTTCTTAAAGAACACAATCTGATGCAAAAATATTTGTTTGACTTTTTCAAAGTAAAATATTTGTTATTCACAATAGCGAATGACTTTGCAATAGCCTGGAGTTTTTCCTCTGTTGAAGTGGAACCGGTACCACCTTCAACAGAGCACCATCCATGTATACTCTTTATTCTGGAAGTAAGACCAAAGTAATTTTTTTTAAAGGGAATTAAACAAAAATGGGACCATGCTTGCACCTCAAGTACAGAATTGCCCAGGAAATGTGGACAAATAGAAGGATTTCTAAATTGTTGATGGATTATGTTCTCAATATAGTTGTAGCTTCAATATAGAAGGGTAATTAAAAACAATTAATGATGTTGCCTATAAATCTGGCAAAGAACCAGGAGCTGAGCAGAAAATTCTTGTAGTGGTGTAATCCCCTGTAGTATGATAAAAAAAAATATTGTAAAGAGCCATGGGAAGGTTTTTCAGAAGCACTTAATGGAGTTTTGCAGTTTGTTTTCTGTTAACCGTTTCCATTTTCAGGTTAGTATTTCTAGAAACTATGAGAAACTTTTGTGCGGAATTATTCTCATTCTCTACTTTGAGTGACAATATAGCCATTTAGTAGCTGTGTTTACTATGAGTGCAGACAGGAAAGGCCATGTAAAGGAAGTTTCAAGTTCCCATTTACTTATTCTGAAGCTACAGCTTCTCAGTGCCAGTCGCCCTAAAGAAATGAAGTGGATTGAAACCACTCTGAGCTGTCAGTATAGCACAGCTCTGAATCAACTGGGAAAGGAGCACAGTGTCAGCAGCATGGAGACGGATTTTTGTTTAATTAGGCTCTTTGTTCTGGCAAGAGGAAGCAGGCAGTTGTCTCAGGAGAGTGGCCTGTGTGCCTCCCGCGTGTTGCTGGAGACCTCCCAGTGTTTGGATGGTTCTCGTGTGGCTTACATGTTGGATAGGAGAGAGTGGTGACAGGCAGAGCACAAACTTCAGAGCTTCATTTTTACCAGTTTCTGCATGATGTAGACACCAACAAAGATTTTTTGAAAGATGTGCTTATGCTGCTTATATTTACTCTAGCTAGCTTTTGCTGTTGATCTAGAACACATTGTGTAAAGTGAGAATAATTCCTAACAATCAAGCAGCAAAACACACCCATTATATCTCACATTCACTCAGCCTTCACAAGAGAATAATTCCTCAGTAGTCACTAAGTGGAAGCTAAATAGAGAAGGGAACAGCAAGCCCTCAAATTATTAATTAGTAATTTGCTATTGTCACAAATAGTTATTACAAATGTTTCTTCTTCTTTCACTCCCTCACCTACCATAGAATCACCTGCAAACTACGTCCTTACTGCAAGTGTTGCCTGTACATTTGTTGGGCTTCTCTCATCCATTAGCTCACCAAATATAATAAAAAAGTATTAGTGGGAAAGGGAAAGGCAGGTGAAAAGGCACCAAATGGCATATGTGTTGTCATTTATGGACACCATCTTTCTTCTGAAGAGCAAGAACTTCAAAACTACAATTGTTGGAACAGCAAATGATGAACTTCTGACACATCAAAACATGGACTACAGAGAAGTTCCATTGACTGTTTACAAGTCTGTCTCAGAGGGTATCATGATACAAATGCAAATGATGCTGCTGCCAAGTGTAATAGTTAATGACCCATTCAGAAAGCTGTCTGCATCTGTCAAAACCCATGAACACGTGCAAGTCTTACCAAGAAAGTTGTTAGATGGCGATGTTGAAGGAAGATGGGCCAGAAATTAAATTTTATCAGTAGAAACCTTTGTCTTGTGAACACGTTTTGCATGGGACTCCTTCATGTACTGGGAATTTACATGTGACTTTCTTTAAATACATGCCTAGGCTGGTAGTGCGCTCCACAGCAAGTACGCTGGGAAGCTTCCTGTTTTCAGCTCTTCTCCACAGAAGAGCTGTGTATTGGGTTTGCATGGCAAGGTTTTGGTAATGGTGGGGCTGCAGGGGTGTCTTCCAAGAGAAGCTGGTGGAAGCTTCCCCTGTGTCTCATAGAGTGACCTGTGGACCCATGGAGACAGGAGCTCACGCTGGAGCAGGTTTGCCCTCCTATCATGTCAGCCTAAGACAGAACTGAGTTGAGTGCCTGAAATAAAAACCATGGTGTGGCTTTGTATCTCACATTTTGTCTGGAAGATGTGATATTACCTAGACCTCTGCTTCTGCATTTGTAACACTAATAAGTAAGCAGTAAAGCTCGAAAAAGCGTCTTCCAAAACGTGGTCTCGATACTTATATAAACAGCAAGGGCTTGCCACATGGCAGACAGTATATTTTGTGGCATATATGCAGTGGTTTGTGTGCACGGCTGGGACTTGAAATGTGACAGGAAGTGAGATGGTACAGCTTAGAATGTTTTTGCAGAAGCCCTACTTCAGTTGTACAATTGTTCCTAAACAGTAATTTATACTTATGAAGTGTCAAGGAATTTCCAGTTAAGAGAAAATTATTATTCTTTTTTGTTTATTTTAGATGGTTTTTTTAAAAGAAAAACAAAATTCATTCGGAAATTATTTCAGATGGTATTGAAATACTAAGTATAATTTCCAGAACAACTTGAACAGATCTAAAATAATTGCAGGCCAGATTTCTCCCTAACTCACCTTTTGATATCTAAAGAATTTTTTCACCACAAATTGTGGGCTAGACACTGGCTTCATGGAGCATTATGTCCTAAGTTGATTTGGAAACTGAAAGGAAGCACTGGCAGGAGTGACTTTTCTGAAGTTGACCCTAAAGTGTCGTTATCCCTGCATGGATTGTGACAATGGCAGAAACTGCTATGATAATATTAAAAAACTGGATCAAGATCTGCTGGCTAAAAAAGAAGAGGCTTTCTTCTTCCTCAGTGGGTGAAGAAATACATGTGCATGGATCAGTGAATATGTCAATAATTAATATAAGCCCCCTCAATGTTTATACAAAAGAAATTCTTTAACTGTTTTTGGTGGAAATTCAGGTATAAGATGGTGCACATCTAAAATGATGTTGATCAGGAGAATAATCGCTCACAAGAGCAGCATTCTGGAAACATTGTATTGGTGGGAAATGTGCAAATGCACAAAATAATACTGGGGGCTGTTGCAAAAGCAAAAAAAAAGTGAACCGTAGTATTATTTAGCATTTGTTATTGATCACTGAATCATGACAGTAAATTAATGTTTTTCAGGATTTACCTAGTGTTAAAACAATATGTGTTGGTAAGACAAGAACAGTGTCTTACTGGCTCTGGTTAAAATCAGAAAACGATTAAGAGTAGTTTGGAGGGGCCATATTTTGCCTCTGTGATTGCTGTTGGTTTGAAAATGTGAACTAAAAATAATTTCTTGCAATTAAATTGAAGGAGAAATAACCTTGAGTTTTCAGGGTGGGAATGAAACTACACTAGGAGTGTTTGAAAATGTAGAAAGCAGACAAAACTAATTTGAATTGTAGCAGTGTATTTACAGCTGACTATTAATATTTAACTTGAAAAAAACTCCCTTATAGTTCGTTAAACCTAAGTACAAATATTTAATACATTTGTTTTCAAACATTTACACATTTTATATATTCCAAAATGCAGCAGAGAGGACTAAAATAAATTAACGGTTATTTCTGGAGGATGAGTAACAAAGTTTTTGACACTTCTGCTCAACTGCCAAAACAATTTCATAATTAAAGGAGGCATTTCTTACTATCATTGTGTAAACCATGGAAGTGTAGAGGTATAATCCAGAGAAGACAGTTTTCTCCCTAAATCCAGAAGAAAGAAGCATGAAAGCATTTTCCATATAGGTTACTTTGGTACATCAAGTGAACAGCTCTGTAGCTTTTTAATATCTCAAAGAAGATGAAGAGAAAAATGATGGATAGAAGCTTTTAATGACAGAATACTAAACATTTCCCTGGTTTTGTGTATGATTACCATGGTGTAGTATGGTACTTGAAGACAGATATGATAAAGAATTAATGTGTAGTTAGTGGGACACACATATATGGCTCTTACCTAAAAGCACATAACAGCAAAGCAAAGGGAGTGTATGCACTCAGTGGTATACATTAGCTCTCATTGACTTCACACTCTGACTTCAGGAAACATACTTACTTTAACCTGATTTAACCTCACTCTCTAGAAAAAGAACTGCGTACGTGTCAGAAACACAAAAGTGGTTTTGAGTCTTTGCAAAAGAGATCAATGGAATATACCATTGGCCAGTTTGGGTCAAATCCTAAACCAGTAATTGTGGACTATGCTCCCTCCCAGCTTCTCCTGCACCTGCAGACACTGGCACAGCAGAGAAGCTGAAAAGTTCTTGACTGTCCTGGCAGCAATTATAAACATCAGGCTGTTATCAGCCTTCTTCTCAGCACAAGCCTCACACTAACTACTGTGAAGAAATTTACCTCTGTCCCAGCCAAAACCAGGACACTGTGGCATCCTTACCATTTCTGAAAACTTTTAGAGTTTATGATACTCATTAATTAAATTCCTTAGTTTCAGGACTGAAAGTAATGTTTCTTGTGTAAAGTGTTTGGGGAAAGTGGAGAAGTGCTGCTTATGAGCTATTTAAAGGCTGAGTTTCAAGTTAAATTAATTTAATGCTGCTTGTGAAGAGGCTGATGATTTAAAATAAGATATTTTGAAATTGTAAAACGATAAAAATAGAAAAAAAACACATAATACTTGAGCCATGTACTTGACAGTAGTAGAAATATGTATTTTGCCAAGTGCAGAGTTCAGGCTACTCAATTTTCCAGCAAAAGCACCATGATGGTCCTCCTGCCTGAGTATCTGTGTATGAACAGCTTCTTTGCTGATATAAGATGCTAGAGTTCTACTGTCCATTAGATCTTTCAATGCTCATTGCTGTGGCAAAATAATAAAAAATGTTTCAGAGTTCACCATTTGGTTTGTATTTCCAGGCTTTTCTTGTGGTTCTTGGCTTCATCTGTATCCTGTTAAATTCTGGAGGGCTGCTCTTACCCTGTTTTGATGATTTATCCAAGTGTGAATAAAGCAATGAAAATCCTCCACTGAGGGATGGTTTCTACTTAATGAATATTACACCATGGAATACATTGCAAAAGAGAGCTTGTCCAGAGTCCATTTCTCTTTTAAGTTACAGTTTCTGCAGTTTCTTATGTGGAGAAGTGCTACTATGAAGCTATTTGATGTACTTTTATACTTCTAGGTTTCTAAAATGCAATTTGGCAGATGAAAACAGCTCTGGCCAGCAGCCCATGCCACATTAGTTTTCCAGGAATTATCAGTTTGCACTCTGAAGATGACAGCATAGTTCCTACTAGTGAAGAAATCAGGAGATAGCTACTTTGAAAGCATGACCAAAGTATTAGGTCATTTTCTCCTTTTTTTTTTTTTTCTTTTTTTTTTTGAGGATAGCTTCACTTAGAGTTGGCTTGTTAATAGAAAAGGTACTTAGCTTTGCCTGAAACTCCCACTGTAGATGTTGCCTCTGCTGGGAAGGATCCTGGGGCTTGCTGTATCATCGTTTGATATGACTGTCTGGGGAGGAGAGATCTAAAGTATGTGCTGAGCATCCTGAGCAATACGCTCAAAAAGCAACTACACAGGAGTAAATGAACCCTAAGGTGTCTTAGTGTTCCACTTAGTATATCTCAGGTATCTTAGTGTTTTGTTGAGGGGTTTTTTGAGGTTTTAGAATTTTGCTTTCTGCACTTGTTTTTGTAAATTACTTGCTCTGAATGTGACTTGGATCCCAGGTGGTTTCTTCTATATGATATGACAATTTTTCAAATTATTGTAGAGTATCAGCTAAAAAAATAAATTATTTATTTTTCTGTAACAAAAATTGTGAATTGTAACATTTTGCTATTAATTTATTGATATTAATATTCCTTTTTAAAAGCATTGAACGTTATCTTCATGGCTAATGTAAAGTGAAATTTAAGATTCTGTAATATATACAAGGCATACTATTTTTTACAAAAATAGTTTGCTGTGGCATGTGTGTGACTTAAAAAGTCAGACTATGTGTGTTAGACAGTTTTGTTTGTGTACTTCAATACAGTGTAAATATTTCTCTCATGAGACACTAAATAAAATGAAAGAGTATACAGTCATTATATGTAAGTGCCATTCCTTTCTCAATTGAAGCAGTGTAATTAATTGATTAAAGTATATCACATCTCTTAATTCAGGAAAAAAATACATTACTTAATTACTTTGTAAGTGGCTTTCCCTGTTTTATCTTTATTATATAGGGTGCATGCATAAATAGAATTACAGAAATGATCAATTATTTTGTATTCCTGAGTATCCGCAGTGTTTTCAAATATAGGGGGGTAAAAAAGAGAGAAATGTTTGCTGGCCAGTAATTGTATTGTGAAATATAAAGAGAAAGAAAAAAAAAATACACACTCACACATCTCTTTATACTTAGTTGTGCAAATTAAACTAAAATTTATATTTTTTTGTTTTTCTAAAAACATCATTCTAACAAGAGCAATGAGTTTTTGATGTTCCTATCTAAAACTTATTTGCACTATGACAGTGTTGAGTGCTTTTCTCCCATGAGTCGTTTTCCACAGTGACTGTCCTTGACCAAACCAGAAAATGAATTTGATTTCTCTAATGCAAAAGGTAATTGGATTTCTGTTTATGGAATGCGTCCCTTTAATGACTGTCTCTGCTTCAACCAATTTAGCTGCAACTGACCTGACATTGATCTGGTGATATGACTTTAAATAAATGCCAAAGATGGGAGATGAAAGACCAACTGTCTGATGTCAGAAAGAACATTTCCTGCCTCGTCTTTCCATTTTCCTCAGAAAATGTCTCCTTCTTGAATGTCATTCTCATGAAACATGCTACTCTAATAATTGGTCATAGAGCAGCAGATTGCATCCTTCTACCAAATATATTAAGTGTTTCCCAGAAAGTGTGTGGAGAAAATATTTCAAAAATTGAACAAAACCTCTTGAAATATCTGTTTTTCTTTGCAAGTATTTGTTACTATGTAGATTCTTCCTAAGAGAAAAAGGTATTACTAAAGTAGTTGGTTAAATCTTTACCAAGCTCTTGTTCATCATTAAATATTTATCAAAATATTTATTAAAATAATAGAGATCTTACAAAAAAGCATCATATCATGGTGATCTGAGAAAAGATTTGCCTACATAAAACAATGAGTAAATGTGGTATTTCAGGATATAATATGTTCTTTCTCCAGGCTAGGCTTAATGGAATCATAAAATCCTATAATGTGTTTTTCTATTTATTTAACATATTAATTTGAACCCAGCCCTTCAGGTTAATATGCGGAGCACTTTTAACCCCCAAATGGACTTTGAACCAAAATTTAGAAGTTGAATGTAGTTTGCACGTAGTTTTAATTTAATCATGGGCCATGTGTTCTTTTTGATAAACACTGTTAATGTCATTGATTGAAAGTGGTAGCTCACACTCTGGATGGTAAACCAGATTTTAAAAACTCTGTATATCAAAATAAATGTAGTGGAAAATAGAAACAAGAAATCCTGACTGCAATTTGAAGTTATTTCCTTCTGAAATCTTATTAAATCTTAAGTTATTTTCAGACTAATCAAAGCATTAGCAATTTTCCACTGTATACTGATACCGGTGACAGATGGTAAGAATTTGTTATACTTATCTGTGTTTTGAAGCAAATGCTCACCCCTGTTTCCTTTATCTGTTCATTTATTTCTTAATCTTTACGTATGGGTAGGCTTTCCACTCTTCTGGATCTTTTGCACAACAGAATTGATGAATTTACTGTAATATAACTTTTGGTGCTTTTTAGTACAGTTAACTTGAAGTAAAGCACCTGAGGGGTATTCACCTCACTCATTTAGCTGAAAGTAATTTTTAATACTTTTGTGTCCCACACAAAAGCAGTGCATACATATGAGTCTCTGGACAGAGAAACAGATGGTCTCTTTAGATAGGAATTATGAAAATGAGGATAAATATTTCATACTTTTAAAATTTTGTGCAAGTTTTAAGAGATTTTCATGTCTCCAGTCCCAAGTGTGCTTTTCTTACTGATACCAGGAAGCAAGAGAAGATTACAAATGTCATATAATGCTTAATTCACAGGCTTGCACACTTTCGCTGCAGTTCTGGTTTCAAGAGAGGAAATTCTACTGCTGCTGCTCTCAGGGAAGTGGATCCCTTCTCCCAGGCTGGACCATAAAGCTTTGTAGCTGTAGGGGAACACAGCTTATGTACTGTAGGTTGCTGTAAACAGTAGACTGGTTCCTCTTCTTATCTTTGGATCTCCACAGGTGTCCCTGTTTCTCAAGGAGTTGTGTGCAGGTCTAGGGGCAGCATATGTAGGCCAATAAACTTTACCTTGATTGCAGATAACACTAGAGATACTATTTTTCTACTGTGATACTATTTTTCTACTGTTTAACTATTCAGATTACCAGAACTGAAGCAGGCGTGTCATACATTAAAAAAAAGTGTTTGTAAAGTCCGTGTTAGTACTTTCTTTTGTAACACTGGATTAACTGTGTGTTCTTTTTTCTTTCACTGTAGGTCACTGATATGATGCTTCAGGACAAACCCTACCCAGACTGGGGAAAGTCTGCCAGAGCTTTCTGGAAGAAAGGAAACATTAGGATCATTTTATTCTGGTAGGAAAATAGTAAAAGCAAATTATTGTAAATAAACCTTTTATAGAACATCCAAAAATATACCTTCCAATTGTCTGTGGCAATAAGAAGTATAAATGGAATATATGCTTTGGAAAAAATGAAATTTGGTCTAAGAAAAAATTAAACATTACAAAAGCTGTACATTAGTGAACAATTCCTAATCAAAATAGTTGGTGTAAAAACATAATTTTAAAATTGATGTATACTGTTTTTTTTATTGTCTCTTTAATGCTATTTATAACTGAGTTGGAAAATTTTTGCTATATGTGAAAATATTTAGGTGCCCCATTGTCAGTTCTTGCAATTAATGTAAGCAGATATGTGAGTGTCCTTTTGTGACCTTGAAATTCATGTAGCAATTTGTTGAATTAACAAATGAATGAGATTTCAAATAGTGACTCAGCCTCAGATTATTAGGGAAAATATTTCAAAATCAATGGGAAAAATTGTGATGGGTAAGCATTTATTTGACCCCAATGTTGCCTCTTCCAGGTAGATTGTAACTGTTAAAGCAAAAAATAAATTGTGTCATGAAAAATGGAAGATGCAAAACGTATAGTCTAAGAGGCGGTCTGAAGACCTTGTAGCTGAAGATGAAAGAAACTGCAAAGATTTTTTTCCAACTACATCAGAAGCAGAAAATCTCATGAAAATATCAGCAGACCTGCTGTTTTTTAAAGAGTAGATTTAGAATGAATTGTCACAGAGAAGTTGAAAGATCTATTTACATGGATTCTGCTAGAGAAAATGCAATTAAATAGCTTTACTTTTGAAGTAGTAAAATGACATATTAAATTGAGGCAATTAAAGGAAATAATGAGAAATCTAAGGACTAAAAAGAAAGCAGAATCAGTTGGCTGATTAGCTACAAACAAGGTTTATAAGGAACCGAAGGGGCTGAGCTGATGCAAATTTTACTAGCAGTTAATAGCCTACTGAGAAACTGGATGTTAAAATTTGCCTGTTTTTTTGGTTTTGTTGCTTTTTTTCAACAAACAAGGTTTATCCTACTGGCCTGTAAGTCTGAGTTCAGTATTAGCTAAATGGATTGAATACATCATCAATAATAGAATTATGAGCAAAACTCTAGATTAAATTTTGCTAAAAGAATCCTGGGTAGCTTTGCTGAAAGAAAACCTTTTCTGTTAGAACTTTTTGAACATGTCATCAAAATAATGGATGAGGAAGAAATGCTTGATCTAATTTATCTGGACTTTCAAAAGTCTTTTGACAAAGTTCTTTACTGAAGGCAATTAAGGAAACTAGTAAGCCCCATGGAGTGTGCTGAACATTTAGGAACCATCTCAGAAATGTGCAATTAGAGGTATAAATAAAATAATAATTTTCTGCTACATTGATAGGACAGGGGATTCCCATTAATTAATGTTAGAAGCAGTATTCATTATTTGTATACATTATATATGTTAGTGACAAGACAGAATTTAAAGGTGAAGTGAATAATTTGACAAATGTTAGGATCGAAGAGGAATCTTAGAAAGCTAGGTGAACAAATAACATGATTGAAGAGTTTGACTTGGGCGGGCAGGGAGAGGCTCAAAGATCTCCTTGTCATCATTGCGGGATGTGCAGAGGAAGATTCTGTCTCAGTGTCTTAGGGTGGCCAAAAAGGTAAAGCAAATTAATAAAAATGTGGTCAGATAGGTACCAAGTGGGCTAGCAATGATTGCAGTGTCATTTGGTTAAGTTCATGAAAAGCTCACTCTAGAACATCATTGATTTATTTACCTTGTCTGAAGAGTAGCTTTGTCTGAAAGACTGGAAAAGAGATTAGTTAAGGGTCAAGAAAAAACTTAATTACACAAAAAGACTGTAAGAATGAAAAAAAGGGTTAAAAGCAAGGTGACATGATAGGGAGATTTCAAATTTATATAGCAGACAAGGGGAACAATAAAACACTATTAGAAGTACTCAAATATTGTTGGTGAGAGATGTTTTGACTTCTTGCAGCCTGAAATGTTACAAATCTGTATTTTATTTCAAATAATATTGACATTAAGAAAAAATTTACCAAAAATTTAAAGTGGAGTTGAAGTAAAATTTATGGTTCTTTTCAATCATGATTCTCTTACTAAAGAGTATGCTTAATGGGGATTTAAAAACCTAAAGGGTGACATAAATGCTATTTTTTTTTTTTTTTAGCTTTAAGCAGTGAAATTAAATAACCCTGGGCAACAGACTACATTCTGTAGATACATTATTTAGATAGTGCACATTAGACATCAGTAAAAGTAGACTTTTTTTTTCCTAATAAGTAGAAAAAATAGTGGGGGGAGTTAATGTTATAATGTATAATGATAATGTTATATATGATAATGTGGGGTATTTGTATTTCATTTGTTGTTGCTTAAGCAGTGTGGTGTGAGCAGCCTCGTTTCTGAGCTGAAATGTCCTAAATGAAGCAACCTCAATAGCATGTCCTACACAGGTACTGGTATGCCAAAGCCATTTATTCAGGACATTTCCTATTGGCACACCTGTTTAGCAGAGATAGTGTAATACAATGCACTGTATTTTAATTATTCCAAATATAGATATGTAATGCACAGTTTAAAGTGGTTGATGAAACGAAAATTTTAGATACACACTGGACTTGTTTTTCTGGTAACATAATTTTTATTTTCAGATTTACTTTGTAAAATTAGAAAACGTCTATAAACATACCAAAGACAGGTGGATTGTCGTGGGGATTAAGGCACCATCCACTTGTTTGTAACAGTTGGTCCTGTGACTGCTTTGTGTTTCTCATTTGGAAATGTTTTCAGCTCTCCAGTTCAACTAATTAGCAAAGGTTTTGATTTAGCTTATCATCTCCTGTTTTAAATCATTCCCTGGAAACATTGTCAGCAACTGGTTGTTGGTTGCTCCTGAGGATTCTGGCTGCCTTTTGAATGTCTTCACAACATATTTCTTCCACAAACACCTTGGCTAGCTCCAGAATGTCCATTTGCTATTTGCCTTTGTCTAACCCATCACTAAGGAGTTCATTGAAGTGCCTTCTACTTTTTTTTTACAGTGAGAGGCTGTCTTTCTTTTTAAGAAAACATCTCAATTTTGGTAATTTCCAGCTCTGCTCATGGCTAATTCCACCTTCCAGAGGCACCTTTGTGTGTTCTGGTGTGTGTTAGATTACATAGCGATACAATGCAAATGCAAACGTACTTTCTTACAGATTTAAGAAAGCCTATTGACAAGATGGCTTTTAGAAAGCAATGAAGTATCTGGAACCCTGGTGGAATTACTGGAATGATGCAGACATGTTTGTGGGTTACAAAAGAAAGACACCCACAGGGAGTTAAATACCTGCAACCACCTGGCAGTCAGATGAGGCTGCAGCAGAGACACAGCTGTCTCCAGGGCTCTGTGGTTACCGTCACTATCGTAAAGCTACAAGCATGAATTGAAATAGGCTGATTTATATTTTTTTGATATGTTGCAAATTTGGCTGTTTTAGGAGGGACAAATTATGTGTGACATGAGAGAAGTGCCATTTAAAAGAAGCAACAAGAAAAAAAGGTTGTTAAATTAAGACTCATGACAAGCCAACAGCAGTAGCTAGTGATAAGTTAAATAAATAGGACAATATAAAACAGTAGCTATTTTTAATGTTGGATATTAGAGGAAGCAGAGAGAGAAGTACAAGGTGAGAAGACTGATTATTTTGCAAATAATATTTTATTCCCCTGGAACACAGAATAAGTCCAACCTACACTAAAGGTCTCATTTTATAAGTGTTTTTTTTTAATAAAGAAACCACTTGTTAAGACAGAGGAAAGACAAATAAATACATTAAAAATGAACTACGAATGGAAGAGAGTAATGTTACGAGAATTAATGAAAAATTGCTTAAAACTACTTTAGTAAACAGTTATGGAGTGTCTGGTTTTACAGTATTTATAGTTTTTTTCCAAGTGAACAAACCTGTGCAATATTGAGCTTTCTAGATTACCATCTGGTGGTAATCAGCACTGGTTTGCTGAGAGCATTCACTCCTGTGCATCTGTGCAGGAGAGAGCTCTCACAGGTAGTACGTACAGGTGAGGCTGCTAAAGGCAGCACACACTAATGCCACAGTATGTGCTCCACTTATGTCGTTGTCACCTGTGTTAACATACAGGTCTCTGCCACCAAGGCCTGTGGTTAACCTCTGCCTAGTTAGTGCCTGAAATCACTATCTCCTCATTACAATGACTTCCACAGTGGCCTGCCGTATCCTGTGACAAATCAAACATAGCAGTTAAGAATAAAATCACCAGGACATCTCTGGGCTGTGCGTGCAGTTTAGTTAATAGACGCAAGACCTGAATACTCTCTCTTGACAAACTGCTCCAATATTAATTGTCCTCAAAACTTTCCTAACAGAGGATGGGAGGGATTATAATGAGCAAGACATAAAGAGTTGTTCATCTGAACTTTTAGCTATAGAGAAAAATGGAACACCAACAAAAAGAAGTGAGCTTCCTGGAAGAGAAAAGAGCTGCTGAGGTCTGTGTGACCAGGGAAGAGAAAATTGATATTCAAAGGCAGATTATAAAAATGAGGGAGTGTAGAGATAACAGTGGACTGTGCAGCTGAATATTGATTGCAAGCAGGGTGACAGAATAATATATACAAGCTGAACGTTTGAATATGCAAGTAGCAGACTGGAATCCATTTCCATGGTGTCCCTGGCTAGACATTCATTGTATGTGTACACAATGATCAGTCTTCGTTGGTGCAATAATGTGTATTTGACATAGGACTCTTGTCTGAAATAATATAAAGCACATACCAATATGGAGAAGAAATAAACTAATATGGAGAATTGTAAATTCCCTGTGTTTGTTGTGTTTGACTTTGCATACTAAATAATCTTCTTTTACTATGTATTTCCATAAGCTCTCTCTACCTTTCTGTAATAAAAAATAAAACTACACATTCTCAGAAATGTGTTTTAGTAATCACAGTACTTTGATTCAGCAAGTTAGTAATATAGGTTTAAAAGCTTTTATTCAAATTAATTGCTCAGAATTGCTACAGAATGCTACTTCATGTATATATGTTATGTTTATAGAGGATTGTGTTAAGCATGGGTTTGTGTAGGATTCTTAATTGGACAATATTTTGTACCCTGGAAGTACAGGAAGCTTCCTTATGAGATAAATAGCCGTGTCTCCCACACAGAAATAAAGCACAGTTTCTTTAAGAGATTTATGCACCTATTTGAGTGTTTGGTTTGATAAGTTATATTTCCATATTCTATGCTTTCGTAGTCAAGATGATAAATGCATACAGGACAATTATGTTCTTTGCACATATATGAATGTAGTTTATACATTTGTTTCAAAAGACAGCTCCTTAGGACATCCATTCTTTTCATTATAGGCTGAGCTGAGAAAAACCAATTAGACATTATAGCTTTGTCAGCCTAAATTATATACTAATAAAATCAAACAAACTAAGAAAACAAACCTTTCATTAAGTTTGAGTAAAAGGTTTTGTGATGCAGTTGTACAAATATAACTACAGGAAACAACAAAATAGTTATATCAGTGATATAAATGCATATAGATATACATACATTATTCTTGCCCTATTTTGGAGGTTTTTAAGTTCATCTGTTCATTCTTTAATATCTAAGAAATTTATCTTGTGGTAAGATGCTGACTACTGAAAGGAAACCTGGAATCATCTAGAAGGTGAGGCACATATCCTGGTAAATGGTATGAATAGTATAAAAGTGCATAAAAATATTTGACAATATTATTGCTCCCAATAAATCTTTTATTCTTATGCTATAACCAAAGTGAATAACTTCAATTTGGATAAGCAACACGATAAAAGAAGTTCCTTGCTATTTCCTTTTTGTCTCAATACAAAATATTCACTGAAGTCTGCCATGGAGAATTTATATCAAGTAATCTGACTACTAATCTGGGCAGGCATTGTTAAATACATTTGGAGAGGAAAAAACCAAAAACTTTCCATGAATAGTAATTGTTAACGTTTAGTCTGGCAACCAAGAAGGATGATTACTGTTTGACAAGAGGTGACTAAAATGTTTTTGATAGCATTTATTTAATTTCTGTGCTGGGTATTATTGGCAAACTATGCTGTAAGATTACAGTTGGTTAACATGAAAAAAATTTGAAAATAAATCATCACAATCCAGACCACTGGACTTTCTTTCATACAGATGGTAGTTGTTTAAGATTTCTACCTTTTTTTTAGTTTTCATTTAACCATCTTATACTATATATGAAGTATAATATTATCTAAAATATCCACACAAAAGTTTTTTGTTGAAACCTGTTTGATCCTGCCCAGACTCTCTGGTTCATGTCCTAAGGAATACCTTTCCATTTTGATAGCAAAGTGCTTTTACAGCGTCTAGTATGGAAAAGTAACAGTGGTCAAGACTCACCAGAATGGTTGAAGCTTGACAGCCACATGAGCCAGACCCATTTTTGGGACCTCGTTCTCTGATGCATTCCCCCCACTCCTTGGTGCATGAAGACCACAGTGTCAGTAATTCAGGGTTCTCCCATCAATCTGCCCTCCCCAGTGAGCACTGTTTTCAACTGGAAGCATTACTCAGTCCTTCTCTAAGATGGTCCTGCCTCCTCACTGATTTCCAGAAAAATTGATCACCCCAGTCCCTGACAGAACACGTGTGTCCTTTTCCTTCTTCCATTCCTCACTCCCTCCAACACAATTGCCCAAAACACTGCCAGTGTGTGCAGAAGCAAGAGGGAAAGGGTAAGGCAGACCAGAGGCTCTAAGCCAGCTGTGGGGTGGTTGGCTTCCAAGTTGGCAATCACTGCTCTAACATCGTGGCCTGTCTCAACCTTTCTTTCTATGAAAAGCTGAGGAGATAGCAGCATCTTGGGAAATGCAGTCAGTCCACAGGCCACCATGTGGCCACATGGAGCCTGTTATTAATGGACTAGCAATGTACTGCATGAGAGGTAGATGCTTTGCATGACATTACTTATATAAAAGCAGAGAAAACCTATCCGTATGTGAAGGAGTGCATGTGAAAGTCTCCCATCTGTCTCACCTATCAAGGAAGTAATTCATATCTGTCTATGCCAGTATGTATTTGGAAAGGCTGTGTCATGCATTTTCCACCACTCTATTTGTGGTAGGAAGAATAGTGAGACAAATCATTCCTCATCTGACTTTTCTTCTCAGAAGGAAGAGCATTCAAGGAAGACAAAAACAAGTTTAGGGAGCTCTGAGATCTCAGATTCAAAAGAAATACTGTAATTGGAACATCTCTTTAGCATGAAAATGAGGTTTGTTATTTTACTTGTTCAACCTACATAAAGTGGTCTCATCCTATTTATTTTTTTTTATGATGGAGACTCCTACGAATGAACCAAAAGCATATGTTGTTTCTTACTTGTATTTGCATGAGTAAGAGAAGGGTTGGCAGAGAGGGGGAGTGAGTGTGGCATGGTAGCTTTCCTCTCAGATGAACATCAACATCCACACGCACAGCCACACACTCAAGACAGCAACAGAGGGGAGGAAGGGAGCTCCTAACACATCTGCACAAACACCATTCCCCGGTAAGTTCTCGTGCAAAAGTATTTCATGTCCTTGGGTGTAAAAAAAGATTCGTAGAGCAATCTGGCTGAAAGATAGCTATACTGAAGAGAGAAAATTATCATCCATTAGCTACAATGGGGTTTTGGATCGGGCCCATGGACTTGAGTTTCACCTTTGATTTGGCTTTAAATTCTTTGAACTGCTGTGGTATATATGTATTTTATAGCATATATTTTCAATTCCTCAGCCTGTTTAAGCTTTTTGATGTATACTTGGTATCTACTTGCAATTCAATAGCTGATAACCTGTTAGAAAAAAAGGTTGGTTTTGTTCCTACATAATTGCTAGATCCCTAAGTATAGCCCTCATAATTGGATGGATATGGCAACTCATTTTCACCTCCTTTAAAAAGCATGTTTTATTCTATCCCTGTTAGTGAGCAAGAGGTATATGATGAACAATTACTAAAAATATTTTTATCCAATGTGTAGATTTAATGAAACTTCTTGAAGTGCAGTGTCTGCAATGTTTCAGTAATAACAATAATTCCGAATGAAAATGCTTTCACAAAATCCCATTCTATGCCAAAAACTGAAAAGCTTTAATTCTTAGATTAATATTTTCCTTAGCAGGCTTCAAAAGTTCTTTTCTTTGGAACAGGCAGTTGCAATCCTCAGTTCAGGCACAGGGCCAGTGTAGAAAGGATGTTGCAGCAAGTCCTCTTTTAGCACCTTCTCTTCACTTTCCACAGAGTTTTTGCTGAGCAGGAGACACCTCTGCCTCCACTCAGGCCCCGTAGAAGATTTTCCAGGAGAAGAACAGAATAACTGATCTGGTTGTTTTTTCTGTCAGTGCCATCTTTCTGCTTAAATGCTTTCTGTTCCTTCCTCTTCCTCAGCATAGATCCATTTTTTTGTGTTAGCAAAAACGTCTGTCTTTAGCATTTAGAGCTAGCCTAGGACTCATTCTGGGTCCACACCAAAATTAGGATGAGTATAGCTGTCAGATAATACACATTATGGGATCATGTAGGCAGCAAAAATGCTGAAAGTCAAATTAGAACAACATATAATCAGATAATTGTGACAGCCACCCCAAGACAGAAGTTCCAAGTATTGCAATTAGACAAGCATGCACACTGTGGACTATTATTCATACAG
This sequence comes from Pterocles gutturalis, assembly GCF_000699245.1. Lineage (NCBI taxonomy): Eukaryota > Metazoa > Chordata > Aves > Pterocliformes > Pteroclidae > Pterocles > Pterocles gutturalis. The sequence continues at coordinate 19,076 of NW_010131408.1, read as the reverse complement.
CAGAAGGATACATTTCAGATTATCAGGGTAGAAATTCACTGTTTTGCATCCTTGCTTCAGTGTGCAGAGGCCTGGCAAAATCGTAGCCCAAAATGGGGTCAGGTCAACTTGGACTCAAGTCTCTTTGGGGACATTTTAAAGAATCTATCATACAAAGACATGCTGCATGGAGAAGATGCAGCCTCAGCCAGTAGTTTTGTGCAAGATGTGCACTCTGAAAACCCACAGAGTTCAGTGGAGATCAGAAATTGAGTGCTTCAGCTACTCGTGCTCACAGCTAGAGTTCATAGACTTTTTCATGGCTGGATTCCAAAAATCAATTTGGTTTGTAAAATAAATGTGATGATTAAAGCAATTAAATTATTTCCCTTCCTGGAATGCTGGAGTAATTTTTTAAAATTGTATTTCTCCACAATGGCGTTTTTAAATTTGTGCCTTAGAAGTTGCTGATGTACTTAGCTGAACTCCTGACTCATGATCTTTCTCATATTTCCATATTTCCTGTAAATACTGAGTATTTACACTTCTGGACTAGAAGGCCCATAGGAATACACAAAACTACAAACTTTTTTTTTATCATGGCCGAGACTGCAAGAAATGCTGTTCATGTAAAATGTTCTTTGGCTTTCAGATCTGTGTGAAGAAGCCATTCTGAAACTGATCTGTGCCCAGCGAAAATCAGTTTGGAAACTATCTGTTTTTAGGGCCTGGGGATTTCATGTGTAACTGGAAGCACTAACACAGTAAAACTGTTCCACAGATGTCAACGGGAGTGTTTAACAGTGAGGACTGGGAATGTTCTCCCTGGGGACACGTTGGATGAGATTATTAGTCTTCCACTGGTTTCAGGATGATATAGCAGTTGCCATCCATTGAGTGTCTGATTAAAAAAGTTTATTCCTCTTGATTTCCTGGTAGTCCTTGATGACATGGCCTGCTGTGTCTTGGGCATCAACAGAATTTGGCAAATAGAATTTAGCAGAACTCTCCACCATATCAACTCATTCTGCTGGTGCAAACAGGCAAACAAACAGCAATAGGGTAGCAATGGTTCCAGTGAAATCACAGCTTGAGATCCAAAGTGGGACTAGAATGTGGCTGTACTGATGCTGAGTTACCTTCTAACTGGTGATGCTTTAAAAGAAGGAAGAAAATAGCTTGTTACATCCCAATTCAGTTATTTAGGGCTGAGATGAGACTCTGTCTTTTGCAAAGACTGGACTTAAATGTGGAACAGGAAATTATTATTTAAATGCTGACAGACTTCATCCCCTATCCCATTCTGTCCTCTTCAGATTCTTATACCTCATGGCCACTATCAGAGTAGAGCCATGTCAATAAAAATGGGAACTTAATTAAAACTAATGTTTCACTATGTGCTTAACACAACTATATATGTGAATTTACATATGATTAATTAGTCCTTGTATAAAACCTCCATGTAGATGTAAGGAGCATTTCTTTTGTTTCTTACTTGCTTTTCTGCTTTTAAAAAATCTGTAGGGTTGTAAAATTAAAAGAATTTGCTGACAGCTGTCTTAATCAAGACATTCAACTTTAAAATATATTTCTCATGCAGGATGACATAATGAGAATATTATGGCTATATTTTTACTTCAAATAATTACGTGTTGTCTGTGTGACAGTAGAAAAAGCAACCCCTAAAACAAACAGTAGATGGAACCGTCCATAAAATTACAACACAAGACTGCTAACAAAAGGTGCCCTGTAGGGCTCTTGGTTTCATAATGTATGTTTTGATACTTTAGCATCTTTTTCTGGATTTCTTTTAACAACACAAAAAATCATGTTAGCAGTTAAGTCCTTACAATAACAGATACCATTTAAATTTCCGACCATGCATATTTGAAGTACCTTGTCTAGCAGGAGGTTATCCTGATGAACATAACAAATTTGTCATATTGCCTAATTAATCAAAGTCAAGAGCATCAATAAACTGTGTAAACAGAGATGCTAAACAGTACTAAATATTTTCCATCTTTTCTGATTCTTTATCTACAGAAATGAGTTATCTTTTCCTTAAAGAGAAAACACCTTAACTGCAGTTTATAGTTGTTTGCTTTGTATTACTGATTGTGTTGGTACATTGGTGAGCCCAGTGCTGCTCCTCATGCAGATAAAGAGTAAATCTTTCTGGATTTCAATGGAAAGGGCATGAGCCCTTCTTGTCTGTGGTGACTGATGGGGTAAGGCAAAGCCAGTGATAACAGGTGGAAAAATTTCTGTTCAGCCTTGAGCAAGGCCCAACTTTTTGAAAGCTTTGTTCCTTATACACTAGTTTGGTGCTTTCCCATTTCTTTTTTTACACACTCTACCAAAATCCACTAGTTCTGCCATAAAGTAATTTGAATTTAATTTCATTAAGGAAAGAATAACTTACAACTGGGAAGGTAGACAACAAAGGGCAAGAAATTGTCAAAATATTACATAAAAATGGAGGAGGTTTACATTTCAGTTTTATGACTTGCTGTGACCATTTTAGCTTATTTGAGGATATACTGAAAATAAAAAGAAGAAGGTATTTCTTATTTTAAAGATAATACATCTGGCTTTCTCCCAGTGCTGAACAAGCATTCTCTTTGAGATTGTGCAACAATGTTAGCTCAAGTGCAAATTCCTGAGCCTTTTTGCTTTTTCATGCATTGGGGAGCTGCATGATGTTTATAATGCACAGGATATTTTTCTGATTTTCTTTTCTTTCTTGTCCTGGTAGGTTAGTTAAATTTCATTTATATTGGTTGGTTTTAATTTTAATGTGAATTTATACATAACTGTTGGAACTTTGAATAATGAAGTGCCCTAAGGTGTCTCTACTACAAACTGAAACAGATAATAAATTTAAACTTTTTTAGTAAATTAATTCCCTTTAAGCAACCACCCATGGCCATTGTTTCAAAGCAAACATCTATTAAAAACGCACTCATTTGGGCCCTCCACTGAGCCGGCATTGTGCAATCCAAGCACAGGTGGAATCTCTGCTCCAGGGAGGCTACTCTCTGGAATTCCAACTTTAAAAAGAAAACATGGCACAGAGGTGTGCTAATCTCTCATCTGTGAATGCCTATTTGCTGTGCACAAAAGTAGCATGTCAGTAGAAAAAGGGCACTTGACACATGCTTAGCTTCCAATTATTTGAATGCTTTGACCTGACCTCATTTATTGAGTGTTCAAGGCCCATTGACATAGAGCAGGAAGCATAGTTCTTGGGCGAGGAAACAGAGTGAGGCTTGTTTTCAATGACAGTAAACAAGCTTATTTGACTTTTAAATGATATATTGGGTTGAGAGTGTTGGAATGTATGTGGGAAACAATCATCTTTAAATTTAATATATTTCATATAGAGAATCTGGAGGAAGGCAGCACATGCAATGGCAATGACATTTTTGTGCCCGAGTTCTTGGAATGAAGCTTCTCTCAAAGACAGGCCCAGATTTCTTGTCTAAGCTTCTCTGCAGTATCTTGTCACATGAAGTCTAACACACTCGTGTTTCTAAACTTTATAAATATAGTATGAATTTAAGTGTTTCCCAAGGATTCTTCTGATGTCTGATAAAAGCTTGACCAAGCTGCATGAACATACTTCTGTTAATAAGGAAGTGTATTGAGGATGTAGCCATTTTTCGTTCAAACAGTCATACAACTGATTTTAGTTTTAATGTTTTAAGTACTAAGGGTTTAAGACTGTCGGTAGTTTTCAGGTTAACACAGAAGCCAGGCAGTGCTTATGGACATCTTCAGGATGGTTTCCTCAGGGTGGCTTACTTAAGATTTGAGCTGCTGCAATTTAATCATAGTTATCTTTAATAACTTGAACAGGAAAAGTTTTAGTTCATAGTAGAATAATTTACACTTTACAACATTATCTTGGTTTGAATAAGACCTTAAAAAAATTTAGCTTTTCCCCTTGTGTGCAGCTGAATTGATAAAATTATCTGAATTTCTTTAGTTTTATTTTTATGGAACGTAAAATATTTATGCTTTCTCCCAAAGCAAATTAATTTACAAGATGCAAGCACAGATGAAAACATCTGGTATGTGATAAAAATATTTCAAAGAGTGATTGTGTTATGTTTCAGAAAGGTAGGGCTTTGTACTTAGCATTAAACTTCCGTTTAAAGTGCTGTTTAGCATAGTTTTTTCAACTGATTATATAATTTCCAGCTGTTCCTACCTGAAACGTTTCTGTGAAGCAGTATTTTAGGGTTCAGTTGGAAGTACCACTTTTTTTTTTGTGCTACAAGATATTTCAGTGCCTACAATATATTTTGGTTGGTTTCAAGAAACATACACTCTCTTTTAATCTATACACAACCTCAGTTAGTGCTCAGGTCAGTAAGTGAGAAGACATTTATGGAATCAATCATTTTGGGTTAAGGAGTACACATACTGCAAATGTACTAATGGAATGGAAATAATGCCTGGAACGTCTCCAGAACAGTCACAGTCTCAATGGAGCAATTAAATATGTATGAAGAATGTTTGCAGTGAAGTTCAAACACATCAGCCTGAGGCTTATATTTTTGGTTTAATTTATTCATAACCTGTCTGTGTACTGCTGCTTGATGGTCCAAAAACACTTCTGCACACTGCCTCCTGCATCGTCTATGTATCCACTGACTGACAGATACAGTGACAGTTGCTATTTTTAATCAGCATCTCAGGAGCAAGGAGTAGACTCTGTAGTAGAAAAGTGCGGTGTTAGTATTCAGGTTAGCAGTTTTTATTCGTTAATAGATTTGACATCATGCACGGTATGGGAAGTATTCTTCAGAATTAATTCAGACAGTGTTTGAGTATTTAGCAAAACTTCTTAGCTTGCATGTGCTGGCATTATTACATCTTCAGATAAGACTATTGCATATTGCAAGACTGTTCCATATCTTCATACCACTGCTTTTATCCTTCATGAAAGAAATGCTTGTACTATAGCTAGAGGCTGCTTTTTTATGTCATCATGATTGCCAGAGCTCTTTAAAAAGTTAGTGGCTACATTTCCTGATAATTATTGTTCTTTGCAAAATGTATAAAAGAACACATGCTATTTTCAGGGTCAGTAATTCTTTGCTCTCTCTAATGTTTCCAGTAATAAATAAAACCAAACTATTTGTGGCTTTGTAAAGAGAGCTTGTTTCTTTTGGTGGGTCTCAGTTCTATGATTTGTCCCTGATCAGAGAGCACCAGCATATTAGCTGGTTCATCTGCTTTCAAGTCATACACTATGAGTAAGTGAGATTGTCATATAACCAAGCTTAGAGCTATTGGCAAAGCAACTGAGCAAAGACAGCCTTTTAAAAGGATTACTGGTAATGTAATTACTTGTGGAAGATGTATGGATACCTTCTGTATGAAAACACCAGCATCTTAATGTGTTCTTTAAGCAATAGCATTAGTGGAATGAGAGCTTGTGTTCCAGTAACAGCATATGCTACTGGTGGATAATGGCACAGTGAAGCAAAGGCATTTGTGTAAAGTAAACACTGAGCTAAAGACAGAAATGTGCTTTTGTTTCTTTAACTAGTTTCAGGGCTGTTATTGAAGAAAACTTACTTTCTAGTGACGCTGTAATTATTTTATTAAATGCAATGTAGTTGTGAGGCCTCAAAGCTCCCAATAGATTTTCTTCTTGTCTGGAGAAAAATCACTTTTTATATCCATAGTTAAAGCTACAATGACTAATAGTATAGAATCATAGAATGGTTTGGGTTGGAAGGGACCTTAGAGATACTCTGCTTCCAACCTCCCTGCCATAGGGATTATACAGCTGGAACAGCTGGAAATTATATAATCCCCCTGCAGGGACACCTCCCATTAGATCAGGTTGCTCAAAGCCTCATCAATGATGTTTATGAAAAAAATGTGGTGTTAACCTGACCCCTATTACTGGAGATGCCAGCAATATGCCATGGAAGTGCTGCCAAATTGTATTTATTTTCTTGAGAAGCAGAATTAATTTAGGACCTTCAGTTCAGGCACAGGGTAAGCAATCTTTGTGATGCTGCAAAATTAAAGAAATCTCTGTGCTTGTGAACAGTTGTGGTCGATGGTTTTTGATATCCACTTTAACCGTCAAGATGATTGACTTTTCCTAGTAAAAAAAAGCCATCCGCATAAGTATATTGAAATAAACACCTGACCCTCATCTGTCTGAAATCAATGTTAAAAGCCCAGTAGTCTTCAGTGAAACTTTAATATTCTTTTAGATATTGTCAGCTTTTTTTTTTTTCAGTAAGTCATAGGGGACGTTTTTTTTCCTGCAGTATTTAAGAAGCTCCATGGCATCCATACAAATAGATTTCTGAAGCATGCTGTTTGTATAGTTTAGTCTTAACACTTTCTTTCCTCACTTTTGATAATGTTTTCCTCTTGCAACTTCTGTTTTCCTTTCTTCACAGTGTTGGTTCATATCTTCTCATTATTCAATAACCAAAATTCTGCTGCTTGGTGTATGTTTCACTCTATGGGTTTTTTTGTTGTTGTTTCCACTTCATCAGGCTCCTTTTTCCATTCATTTACTGAGTTTTCCTCTTGTCTTGTTGTTATTTTTAAAGACTTATTTTCTGATCTTAAGTAATAATAATGTTCTTAAAATGCATATCCTTATGATTCTTCTATCAGAAACTTGATTGGGTTATTTCTTACTATATGTAGCAATGAGTGTCAGAAGTTGCATTCTTACTTTGTGTAGTGTGGTGTTCTAAAATGTAATGTGACAGCAGGTTATGCCTCACAAAAGCAAGATCAGATTAATACAGGAAGCTGACACCTAGATCTAGGTGTGTGTACACAGAAAGTGATGAATAGGAAAAATGCTTTCCCCTCCAGGAAAATGAGTCATAGCCAAGAATGTTCATACCTTAACCATCTGAATTTAATATCCTATATTATTAATTTAAGAACCTAAATATATAAAATTTTCCCTTGAATTTGACCTACATTTGTAGGGTTTGTGGTACTGTAGAAAATCAGACCACTTAAATATAATTCCCTGGCTATGAATTTAGGATCCTAGCTGAAGACACAAGATAAAGTTGTATCATAAGGTCTTTCCCTGGACCATGTGAAAATTTCAGATTTTAACTATCAGTGCATCTTGTCAAACCATCTTAATTTGTTCATTTTTGTGTTTTCTGATGAGTTTGGAAATAGAGATGGGTTAAACAATTTTAGGAGACGTGAACCACTACTTTGTAATGCCATTATTCAATTTACCTCCTCAGTTTTATCATTGTAGTTTTTAAGATCATTCATGCTATTTGGATATCTGCAGTGAGATGACTTGCTGTGATTGAGGCAATTCTCAGCACAAGGGCAAAACCAGAGCTCCTTGAACTCAGACAACCAGGACTCAACTTCTCTGTCTCTCCCTGAATAAGCAGAAAGAGAAGGAAGATATTATCCTGTTCGCGAAGTCTGATTGTATAGACATGGTATAGATGATGCCATTTAAGGTTTGGGCTTTGGATTGTTTGAAGAACCTTTTGGCTTTATGACACAGCTGTGCTCATTAGGACATCCACTGACAATTAAGGCTCAGTTTTATCATTCTCTTTGCAACATAAGCAAACTAAATGAGCGTTAATAAGACTATGTTTTGGCAGCAGGTGTGATTATATTATAAAACAACCCAAAAATTAAAGAAACATTTCCATTTTCTGCATTTTATTAAATTTTTTCTGTAATAAATTAACTAAAACTAAACAATTATTAGCAGGCCTTGGGTTACCGAAATAACAGACTTACCAAATAATTGCTCTGTAATACAAAGTGTGATAGTGTAAGTAGGAAGCTCTTGGAGATGTTTTTAAACATTTCATTTTTAAAGAGCTCCTAGGGCAGAGCTATTTTGAATGAAATCGATGGCAAGGTCCATTGTGAGCTGTTCTTTTATCTTTCTAAAAGACACTTGAGGGCATTTGTCCACATGGTAAATCCAGCTAGAATATAGGCTTGATACTTGAAACTGAATGATGAAAACCTTTTTTTTCCTTAAGAAACAGGTGGTCTATACACTGTCTTTAAATTATGCCATGTAACCAAAAACCTTTATATGCTCAGTTCTTCCCATTTGAATAAAGCAAGAGAGCCTTTGCTAGTGTCATTCATTACAGAGTCACACGTCCTGTCTTTAAATCAGTTTGATGCAAATGTAATTACAGAAATCTAAATAGAATTAAACATGTTTTGTCTCAGCATTTAGATTTATGCAAATTCAGGGAAACTATTATTTGATTGACAGAGTAATTGGTAACAGCATTAGTCAGTGGAAGCACTGTTTAAATTTATTCTGTGATGCAGCATTTTCTCAAGAACTTGTGGGCTATAGAAGATCCCACACTGAATGGACATCTTGGTTTGAGGACGGCAGGCTGCAGAGAAGACGTTGTGGCATTCTGTGGTTACTGTTCATAACACAACTGGTGGTTACACCAGTTCTGTATAAACCATCTCTGAAGCCACTCTTAAATGTTGAATGACGTTCATGTGTAAGCAGTCATTGGTTATAGGCATTTTTGAACACTTTTCAAACTCAAAAAAATAGCTGGTCCAGTATAGTATTTCACAATTTTGGGGAGTTTTAAATGTAAACTCCAGTCCTCCCTAAATAGAGCATCAAAATACCCCCACTGCAAAGTGAAGTTGTGCTGTAACTTAATGAAGATAGCCACTGCCTCAGATGAAATAGATTTCCTTTTTTTTTAGTAGACATTGATGGGGTTATCAACCCAGAGGTCTCTGTGATATATTGCCATTAGTGGTTGGAAAGGCCCCGGAATGATTGTCAGTCACATTTATCTTTCAAGGCCTCCTAGCTAGAGATGACAGTTATTTTCAGGGCTCCCAGGAAGAACATAAAGCCAGAAAACTCAGTGAAGAACTGGCCAATTTCATTTATCATTGTCTCTGCACAATGACTGAATGATGTAGGAGAAAATAGAAGACAATACTAACAAAGTTAATCAAAATGACTAAACAAAGGACTTTTGAGAGACTATATCCAATGCTAAAAGCTCTGCTCCATTTTACAGACTTTGTGAAACGGATGTAGTTATTTGCTCCACAAAGGTCTAAAAATTGGGCTGATTCTAGTCTCTCCAGGGGTTGTTGATCAAAGAAGTCAGCTTCATGGATCCGTTCCAAATGTTGATTTGTTTCAAGGTCTCATCAACAATACAAAGGTTCCCTGTTTTGAGAGAAAGTGAGGCACTGCAAAACAATAGCCCTTCCAAATACATTCCTCTAGCTGCTCTCTGTAGGTGCTTGCTGGAGGCTGATGGAGCAATCGTACAAGTGATACAGAGACAGCCTGTAGGCTTTTATGCTTGTCAGACACATATGTTGAAGTATTTTACATGAAGAAAAGGATCAGATAGCTGTAAAACTGGAGGGGACTCAGTCAACATTGGGTGAAGTGTTTAACACAATATTAAACACAGGATATATGTTTAACAAAATTTAGGTCAGCACAATGTCTGTTGAACTCAGGTTCTCTTCAGCACTACGTAAGCTATTTTGAGCTCCGTATAATCATGGAGGCAAAGCAAAAGTTAATGTATGTGGGTCTCTGGAAGGTAAACTCTGTGGATACCTGACCTGACATAAGTGTGGCCTCTTGTTCTGACAGCTCACCTATTCCTTGGGCAAGAGAAAGGACTGTCCCCAGCCTGTAGCCTGGCTCTGGTCAAAGAACTGCCTTGTTGGAGAGGCATAAAAACTGGGATGCTGATTATCTATTCTTTAATACTTTCTGCAAGATTATTATAACCTAAAGGAGATCCACAAGAGAAGATTGTGGGAGAAGCAACAAATGCCACCTATTATACCCCAGAAGAAATGAAAACTGATGCCTTTTTCCACTTGCTGTTAATCCCCACTGCCTGAACTCTGCAGTGCCATCCAGCACTGGGCTGTGCCCCTGCCTTAGAGCCTGCTAAGGTGTCCTTAGTCATTTGCCTGAGTCCTAAATCACCAAAACACTGTCAAGTCTTAGGGTCAGGGAGGCCATATTACAGGTTATGGACAACAGTGAAATTCATGCAGAACTGGAGTCAGCTCAAGTGAACAGGCCAGGAGGAAGAAGCAGGTCTAAGACCAAATAGGGAAAAGACAGAAAATGACAGCAAACCACAAGACTACTAACTGCCGTGTAAGAACATCAGCTAAAAGCAAATGGTAGGAGAGCTGCTTTTTTTTTTAGTGTGCAATTACCTGGGACTGAGCTGGCAAATTCTGAGCAACTTTGCATCTGAGTCTTACTCGTTATGACATTAGAAGTTGAAGAGACCAAGGCTGGAAAGTAAAGAATGACAAATTATTTCAGGAGGACAGGGACCTTTTCTTACACCTTGTTGGGAATTCTGCAGCAAAACTTTTTAATTATTATTATTTTTTTGTAGAAAATGTAAACATTCAGAAATGCATCACTTTTGATTAAAATTTCATTGAGACATATTTCTCTTCTGTGAGATGGAATTTCTGATCAAAACTAGTGAGAGAGTCAGTCTCCTCAGAGCAGCCAGTACCATGGTGATCAAATCCACATGGATGAATGTTAGTCTGAGCCCTTGCACTTCTCAGTGGGGGAGAGGTGCAGCGACACGCCTCAGTCTGGGTTTACTGCATCTTTGTTGAGTTCCCTGAATGTTGCTATTTCTTCCAGGATTTATCTGCTTTCTGATTTCTGTTTACCATAACAAGCTCAAAAATAGTGCAGATTAGTCTCAGGATAGAACACAGGGCTTTTTCTGAAATACAGAAAAGCTTCACTTTGAGGAGGATAACACTTCATGACAAGCTCAAAGCTTAACCAAATATGTTTCTGGGCATCTTAGTGAATTCAGCCATAACAATTCTCAAGTTCTCTCATGCTCTTTGCTTCTCAGAAGCTCCTCGTGTTCATCAATGGAAAAATGACAATATTCATATTGTCACAGAACTGGGTGTATAATTATCAGAGTAGCACTGGCCTTCAGCATGTATTCTGGTGAGTTTCTTTATTAGCTTCTTTTTGCTCATTCTTCTTTCTAACCCTGTTCTATTCTTAGAAAGGTTAACTTTCCAGGAGATCAAAATCACAGTAATTCACATGTGATTTTTCTTTGTCTTCTAAGACATATGTCAGCCTTATACTGGAACTGGCTCAACTTATGGAAAAACACACATATTAACTTTTATTTCATGAGCAGCTTTTGAGTTAGCATCAATTCTTCTTAAATCATCTTCAAAAAGTATTACACATTACAATTACTGTAAATGTCAAGTGAAGTTTTGAGTGCTTGCATTTGTAAAGTCTTAGTTGGAGCAACAGTGTCAGCTGAAATTCAGAAGTCCTGTGCACAAAAAAATCCCTTCCATTTTGATTGCATAGATTTTTTCCAGGAGGAGTTGTAATACCTTTTTTTGGTTTAAGGCTAGTGCCATTGCTGTTCACATTTTTTCTATAGGTAAATAGGATTGCTTGTTGGATTATAAGATCGTGTTTCTTTCATAAATGTTAATGATGTGTAACTTACATTCTTGGCTACTGGGGTTATTTTATTGGAGCGAAAATATCACGGGAGTGTAGGATCACAGGATAATTCAGGCTGTAATTCAAAGATATTATTTGGAAGACTTTTGACATAAAAATGCATTGCTCAGGTGGCAAGATTAAAGCTTTTTGGATTTTTTTTTTGTGTTGGATTTGTTTTGGAAATACATTTAATCAAAATATAATCAACTTGTTAGATGAAAGAGCCTGCATTTAGTCAAAATGCTTTGGAAAAAACATTAAAGAATAGTTCAAAACAATTGTAATTATATTTTACTTTGATAGGGCTTTCACAAATGTAATTGTAAAAGGCACAACATCTTGATGAATGAGAAGTTATATCCCATAGATACCGTAATGTATGAAATGTAAAATTATGAGAAATTACTTATTCTGCTTACTATATAGCTAAAACATACAGCTAATCTAGGCCAGAACAGAGAAAGCTATTAAACTGTTATGATTAGCTTATTCAAAGTTTGAATTGTATTTTTTAATTTTGGTTGCAGTTATAATACGTTGTCTGAAAAGCCATGAGAATATAAGTATATACTATACAGCCCTCCCACCTACTCTTGTCAAAAGCTTTGTTTAAGAGCAGCAACATGACAGCATCTGGGCAAGGACAACGTGTTCCATATGTTCTACATTGATAAAATCAGACTCCGCTTTTATCCTTAGTGCTTTGTAACTCATGAACACAAAGTCAGCGTGAAATTTTATGAGTTTTTTTCTTGTTTATCCGAAAACTTGCAAGGATATCTGCAACATCAAAATGCTTTGCGAAGCCATTTTAGATTTCTAGAATATGTTTTAAAAAACAAATAAACCCCAACTTTTCTGTGTCATTTTTCATTTGACAGTTTCTAAAAATAAGTTTTCCATTATTTCATTCAAAGATGAGTTTTGACATTTCCTAAATGAAATGTATTTGTTTTCCAATGCAAGCAGGCTTTTCATTATTTTATTGAAAGAAATTAAAACATTGAAAACTGACTTCAGTTTAGAAATTCAGCTCTGGATTCAGGTATCTGGTATGCATGTCTTGATTATGGCTATCAGCATGCCAGCTCGTACTATAGTTGATGGAGCTCTGACCATTGCAGATGACAGTCATTCAGTTTGCCTCAAGTAGAAACTTGTATTTAGTCACCTGAATAATTTTCCAGACTCCACCGACTGAATAAAGGCTGAATTCAGGTACCTAAACATAGACATTGACTACAATTTGAAATGCTTTAGGGTATTGAAAAAGTGCACAGACCTGGTAGACATGACACAGGACTCAGAGGAGACCTTCTATTGCAGAGTCTGGAGGCCAACCAATGTACTCCACAGTGCCCCAAATCACACTAAACACAATGTTTAGACAATCAACTCTCACACTGCATCTCAGTTGTATTGGGTTTGTGTGGCAGCATTTTGGTAGCCAGGGGAGGGCTACAGGGATGGCTTCTGTGAGAAGCTGATGGAAGCTTCCCCAGCTCCAAGATGGACCCACCTCTGGCTGAGGCCAAGCCGATCAGCAATGGTGGGAGCACCTCTGGGATAACATTTAAGAGGGAAAAATGCTGCTGGGATGCAGCAGCAGAGAGAGGAGTGGGATGTGCAGCCATGGAGAGTAATGGTGGAGCAGCCGATGAAGGACCCCACACCGAGCAGGTGGGTACACCCAAAGAAGGCCATGACTCTGTGAGAAGCCCACGCTGGAGCAGTCTGTTCCTGAAGGACTGCACCCCGCAGAAGGGACCCATGCTGGAGCAGTCTGTGCAGAACTACAGACATGTGGGAGGCACTCATGTTGGAGAAGTTTGTGGAGGACTGTCTTAGGTGGGAGGGACCCCATGCTGGAGCAGGAGAGGAGTGTGAGGGATCCTTCCCATGAGGAAAAAGGAGCAGCAGCGACAACATGTGATAGACTGACCACAACCCCTATTACTCATCCCCCTGTGCTTCTTGTGGGGAGGAGGCAGAGAAATGGGGAGTGAAATTGAGCCAAGGAAGAAGCGATGGGTGGAGGGAAGGTGTTTTTAAGATTTGTTTTTATCTCATAATCCTACTGGGATTTGTTTGGTAAAAAATTAAATTGATGGGGTTTTTTTCCCCAGGTCAAATTTGTTTTGCCCATAACCATAATTGGTGAGTGATCCCACCATGTCCTTGTCTTGACCCATGAGATTTTTTATTCTTCTGATTCTCTTCCCCATCCCACTGCAGCGAGGAGTAAGCAAGCAGCTGACTGGTGCTTTTACAGGCTGGGCCTAAACCACAACATCTGTCAACTGTAGTGAGAGGTTAGATATGTTAGCTCACAAAAAAAAAACACCTATGGTTATGTTTCTGTCTGAATCTGGATTCCTTATAAAATGTTTTAATTGTACTGAACTGAACCATATGTAAAAATACTCTGTGTTAAAAAAATTAACTATCAGTTATTCACTTGGCTCTAGCCAAAATGTAGCAGACTTCACATTGATTTGTGAAAAAAACTGAATAATTTAAATGCAGAAAATAAATGAGTCTATAATATCCTGAGGAAAACATTCAGAATGTTGTCTTTGTAGTAAAACTTTGATCAGGGCTAAAGTTTCATTAATTATAAAATAAATTGTGAATACAAACAATGCTAGTAAATTCAATAATTGAGAAATAATGAATAAAGTTATTTATTATTGAAAGAATTGGTTTATTAATTAATCTGTTTTTACCACCTTTCAGACTTACATGTTGTTAATTGCGTCTTCTGAAAATCAGCATCTGTCTTAAGTCAACTATCTAGAAATCCAAATAACCCAGATCGTAGGTAGGCTTGAAAATGTGGTGTTAAATCCACAATTATGCTCTTGCTTGTTTCTAAAACTAGAATTTAATAATGTGATTCAACTCGCGAAAATGAAGGAGGTGTTGGGATATACCTCTAGCTCCTGCTATAGATCTGAACAGCCTAATTTTAGGCCCTTAGAGTAGCATTTCAATTGCCATCTAAATACATTTGAAATGGGAGTTGCCTTCTAAATGTAAAGACATATTTTTTTTTTCAGTTTCAAAAGCTTCTTCCCGTTCTACATTGCGATGAATTCAAGACTTTACTGAGTACTTTAGGACAACTGAGAAAAGAAGGCCAGGAATGTTTTCTTCTCATAACCAGTTTCTATGACAGTTACTGGGGATGCTGGAACAATGGAAAGCCAAAGTCCCTGTTAGTTATGTTTTGGCATATGAACACGTCTTGACTGCTGTGATGAACAGTAGGCCTTTACCTCACTCTTACCAGGGACTGAGAATAACATTAAGACTTAATAACTAGCCACCAAGACATTCAGTTGGGTGTGGGAAATCTATGTCTGGGGAGTTGTACTAGTGTTGACTTGTTTATACAAACTAGAGCAGCTCCAACTAGATACACTGAACAAATAGTACCATGTAGCATCCAGAAGCCTGGTTATTATGGCATTCAGCTGGTCCATTTAAGACTGATATTCAAATACTTGGTTTGGATCACACAGAACAGGTATTTGCCCCTGGTCTGTTTGCCTCATCTCATGCATCTGAGATGCTGCCCTAACTCCTGGCTCCCTCACGTTACAGAAATCAGACCTTTTCACAGGTAAATTCCATGTATTGATGAACTGCCCTGATCTGAATATAAACCATTTTCACTGAAAAATTGCCAGGCAGGTCTGTCCTAAGGTGTATTTGATGCCCTGAAAACATTTTTGAAAATCTTGTTTCTGTTGTTTCTTGAGACAGATGTCTTCTACCCCCCATTCTGTTGATAGAGTAAGTGAGGTATCCATCAGAAAGTAAATCAGAAAAATGTCTTCCCTTTACCTTATATAGAATTGTGGGGTTTTTTTCAAAATGCATTCTACTGGAGTTAGGCAATTAAGTTCTAACTTTGGAAGTTGAACGTGGAGTAGGGTTCCTTGGATATAGTTCATGTGAGTCCTATGCTACCTTGCGTACGATAGGTATTGACAGAAAATGTTTTATACAAGCAAGACCACAAACCTTCTTAAACTGTTTTTCCTTTTCTGTGTCAGAGATAGGAAACAGCATTTGAAACTTAAAGCTTATGGCTGATGAGTTTAATTTAAATGAGCTGCTGTTTGAAATAGATAACACTTTCATTTTAGTAAATTAATGGTGTGGCAAAAGGAAACTCAAAGATGCTTCTACCTATAATAAAAGTATGATGCTCTCTAGAATTCTAATATTTCACTGTGTGATTACATTACCTAATCTTATTCATTTTATTGCATGAAACATAGTAAAATGTTTCCTCTTTACATGAACATAAATGCAATTTCAGACTTTATACAAATCTTTGTGCAAAAATCCCAAATAGCTCTGCAATCCTATTGATAGACTCTAATAAAATTGCAACTGTCACAGTCAAAGGATAGAAGCAAGGTTTGTGGGAGAGGTAATATGCTTTCTTTGACAAACTGATATAGCTATAAAAAATACACCAGTGCTATTTACATTCACAAAAATCTTTTTCATTTTTCTAAGTGAAATTAATGTATAAAAATGCAGAATAAACAATTCTGGTTTTGCCAAACTCAGAGCATCCTTCATACTCTGCAGTGTCCAGTTTCTTCAGCTTACCAGGCAGAACGACGATGAGCGTAGACTGGAAGACTTAACTGGGAATGCAAGATCCTCAAAATGTGCAGTATCTGCTATTGATAAGCATTTATGAGCCAGTCCCAACACAGAGTTCTCTTTCATACTCCCGATTTGAAACAGAGTATTTCAGAACTTGAGATTTCAGAACAGATATTTTGGAACTGGCAGTTACTGGCAAATGCTGAATTACTTACCCCTTACTTCCTACTGTAGGATAAATTTAGAAGTACACTTTTGTGATGGCAGGATTTTTGAAAAGATAGTGCAATTTAAACTTTGAATTAAAACCCATTTTCTTCTAATTGGTATTTAACTTCAGATCATTAAGTCTTTTGACATTAATCTAAATTAATATACTTTCTCCCACTTCTTTGTGCCTGCAGAGCATGCCATGGGGGTTATGGCACTCTGAAATCTGACAGTCGTATTATTCCATCTCTCTGCCACATATTTGTCCCCATCAGGGGAACAAGCACCGTAATTTAACAGAAGAGATCCAGTGTAATTAATTTTCCAAATATTCCTCGATATTTGTTGCATGTGACTTTTTCTGGGGGTGTCTGTATTAGCAGTTCACTTTAGTAGCACACTTCTGAAGCAGATCTCCCAGGCATCTCTCTACATGCCCTTTGGTTCATGGCATGGATTAATCTTGGGGTGCACAACTGGGTTTTTTTCTGGGTTTAACTGAACTGGAAACTGCCCTCTGGGATCTCACTTAGTGAGCTGCAGTTAACAGATTGGTGCTCAGTGCAGCCCACAAGTCACAGTGTGAATATGGGGTCTCAGCACCAACTGTGTCACTATGGCACTGCACTACCCCCTTGCACTGCAGCAGCTGCTAAAAAAGGCAGAGCTCTTGAGTCCCTCCTCGCTCTCTTTTCAGACCACTGTTCCAGCCGGGGCAGGAGAGCAGTGGCCAGCTGGAGACTTGAGTCAATGATGCTCCAGAGAACCCAGATGGTTTTCACCAGCAGAGCATCTGTCCCTTACACTTGCTTAATTGCAGAAGTGATGCTGACACCAAGCAACAGGCAGAGTAAATACTTTATTTTTAATGGTTTTAGAGTTGCTGTTTTTGACAGATTTAATAACAGAACCCTTCCTAATTAAAACAACTGAAATAAAGAGTGTTGGCATTTGCATAGGAACATCTGCAGTAACATTGTTCTTTATAGTTATTGTACACTGTGGAATGGTATGTTTGGCCATGGCTGATTCTGGGATTAAGAATTATGGAAAGTATTTAACTTGATGGATGATCTTTCTTTCCTGAGGACTGGAAAGCATTTTTACGTATCAAGAGCAGTAAAATTTGTTCCTCCTTCTCTGTATCTGTTTTCTCAGGATATTTTTAACTATTTTGGCACATTAACTAAAAAATGACGTTATAAACCACTGCAACTGAAAACATAAACTGTCATTTATAAAACATTGATTAGAATTGTATTTCCGTTTCCTACAGTGCCATCTGAAGCTGAGTTTTGATGAATGCTAATTGACTGCTGGGTGATTTTATGTAGTTAAATATACCTAGACTACATGCGTGTTGACTTTATTGAGTAGTTAATGTATTTATTATCTATTTTATTAAGTATATATGCTCATTTAATTAATGTACAATAATAGCAATACAGAATTTATGGTATCATTTCTTTATTAATGTGTGCTTCTGTCCTAAATGTGCATAGTATTAAGCAGTACTGGAATGCTTATTAGTGATATTGAACAGATTTTAAATAACCTGGCTTAGTGGCAATTATGTGTGAATAGCACAGTGTGATGAAAAGTTGTAACAATGCTGTGTCATGCAAATCTAAGAGCTACTTTTGACTAAGCACAGGTAGGGTTTTTTTGGAAAAGGTGTAGTCAAAGGGCAAGGTACTACTTTTTGCTTCTTAGAGAAGAGAAAATGAGGATAAGGAAAATAGTTGAAGTTTGTCTTTCATCTCTTCAGTCGATCTTAGCAGAACTCTTGCTATCTGATCATCAAAGCTGCAGCTTCATGAAAGATTTGGCAGAGGGTCATGCAAGACAGAAGAAAAATCTAAATAGCTCTAACAACAAGCACCTCAAAGTTCTTGGTAAATTGAAGGCAGTAGTATCTTCCTGTTATGTGTCGTTGTGCAAAGAATTGTATTTGATATCTCAGCAGTGAAAAACTTCACTTTCACTATGTGATAGTTTGAGAAATGATGTCCCATCATAGAGCAAAATGTGTTTTCATTACATTTTACCCTGCTGATTTAGACACGAAGAATCAGGAGACAGACTGGAAACAGTTCTTGTTTCCAACATTAAATGCCTTGTGAACTTGTGCACATTTCTTAGCTTGTCTTTCTCTTTACAGAGACAAATTGTGTTTTGTTAGTTTTCAACTCAGTACAAATAACACAGACTGTTTCTTGTAGCTGTGGCTGGATGGACTCAAAGGTACTTCTAGCATAGGTATGGAGGCAATGTGCTATGAGTGGTTTTGTGTACTTCGTTGGGGCTACAAGTGGATGAGTCAGGGCCTCATGGACTCTGCCTAGGGAATTCCTGAGGTGGGAGGTAGGACATGCAAAACAGCAGAAGAGGGTGTCCCCAGGCAGCCAGGACCTAAGATCACTGAAGCACATTGTGTCTTCTCTCAGCCAAGACCTCTGAGAACGTCAATAAGTTCATTCTTGGCATACTGATTTAATGAAGCAGCACAGGCAAGCCAGCCTTCCAGTTTGAAGTGCCTTTAGCATGGCCCATAATGTTACTGAGCAATTAGAACATCTGCACTCGCATGGGCAGTTTACAGACATAACCAGTAAAATCTTTTACCAGTAGGTCTGGTGGCAGTGTTGTTATTTTGGAATTAAATTGGAATTAAACCAAAACTAAATTATGTGCCCCGCTCCCTTTT
>NW_010131407.1:467-1247 GCF_000699245.1 Pterocles gutturalis | reverse complement strand
GCTGGGGGGGTCTGTGCTGCTTTGATTTCTACCCACGGGGGGATTTTCCATCCGTGGGTCTCGGAGGATGCTCGGGGAGACGGTGCTGGAAGTGCAGCGGCTGCAGGGGGGATGCTGTGCCCACCCCGAGCTGGGTGCTTCGGGCTCTGCACCCTAAAATCTGCCGGGGTGTCCCTGCCGTGGGGACAGTGATCAGGGGACGAGGGGGTGTAGGTGCCCTTGAGAGTGAGGGTCTTGCTGTGCTGGGCTCGAGCGGTGTCTGTCCTGGAGAGCTGGGTGTGTGCAGGGCCAGCGAGGGGCACAAAGGACCGGGATGGGCAAAACCAGGGAGACGGGCAGAGCCACCGCCACGGGCAGGGCCACCGAGGGGTGTGAACCCACTATGAGGTGCGAAGCCACCGAGGTGTGTGAAGCCACCAAGATGTGCGAAGCCACCATGATGCACAAAGCCACCGAGATGTGCAAAGCCACTGAGATGCGTAAAGCCACCATGATGCCCCAAGCCACCAAGACACACAAAGCCACCGAGCTGTCCAGTGCCACCCAAGCGCACAAAGCCACCAAGCCAAGGCACGAGGCCAGGGCGGAGGTGGGACCAGGCAGGGACACCACAGGGTGTCCCCAGGGACACCCAGCTCTACCATGGCGCTGTCACCCACCGCCACCCCAGCACCAGCACCGTCCCTGCGCATCGCCGGTGCCGCCGCTCAGCCGTGTGTCGACCCCGTGGCATGGTCCAGGGTCGCGGGTCACCCGCTGCTTAGGGAGCCGTGGTCCCTC
>NW_010131407.1:0-268 GCF_000699245.1 Pterocles gutturalis | reverse complement strand
GTGGGGGGTGCCCGGCGTGGCCAAGCCTGGGGGTCCTCTGGGCCACGGTGCAGCTAGCAGGAGGGGGTCTGGCATGGGGACCCTCTCCCTGAATGCCAGGACCCTCTCCCCCAGTGCAGGGACCCTCTCCCCCAGTGCAGGGACCCAGCGAGGGCAAGGGGATGGGGAGACCCCAGCCCTGGTACCTCCACCACGCTGCGAGCCCTTTGTGTCCTCCCAGGGTGGATGGGGGGTCTCCGGCTCCCGGAGCAGGCCCTCGCTGTGCTAC
>NW_010131406.1:3017-3342 GCF_000699245.1 Pterocles gutturalis | reverse complement strand
GCGCTGCATCGTCCCCGGGGTCCCTGGTCATTGGGGGCTGTGCTGCATCGCCCCGGGGTCCCCGGTCACCTCGAGGGCTGCACTGCAGCATCCTCGGGTTTCGGGTCACCGGGGGGACTGCGTTGAATCGCCCCGGGGTCCTCGGTCATTGGGGGCTGCGCTGCATCATCCCCAGGTCCCCAGTCACTGGGGGGGCTGCACTGCATCATCTTCGGGTCTCGGGTCACCAAGGGGCTGCACTGCATCGCCCCGGGGTCGCCAGTCACTGGGGGGCTGCACTGCATCATCCCCATGTCTTAGGTCACTGGGGGTGGCTACACTGAAT
>NW_010131406.1:674-2941 GCF_000699245.1 Pterocles gutturalis | reverse complement strand
AGTCCCAGGTCACTGGGGGCTGCGCTGCATCCTCCCCAGGTCCCCAGTCACTGGGGGGCTGCACTGCATCATCCCCAGGTCACCGGGGGGGCTGGGCTGCATCATCCCTGGGCCCCTGGTCACTGGGGATCAGAGATACCCCCAGCCCCAGTGCCCAGCTGGAGCGGCCGAGGGGTCTCCCCAAGAAGCACGTACACCTCTGCTATAAAAAGCCTCAATATCGCAACCCAGATGCGGGTGTCTGGAAGGGGACAGTGTGCAAAGGCCACCCGCCACCCCTCACCCCGACCTGGGCCCTCCCTGCCATGCCCTGGGCAGGGGGTGGGGGTCCACCCTGGTGCCCAGCACTGCCCTTGCTGGGAGGTGCTCTCCAGCCAGCAGCAAAGCCCTGTCATGATTTCATGGCTGCTAGAAGTCCTCATTAAGGTGTGCAAATGAGCCAAATATTTGGCCTCAGTGACCCTAATGCTGTTTTTTTTCCCCTATATCTGCAGGGATTTTTGAAAGTTCCACCACTCTGGCAGGCAAAGGACTAGAGGAATCCAAACCAGCCTTTGCTGCCTGTCCTTTACCCAAAGCCATCCTGTCTCTTCGCTCTCTGGATCTCCCCACCTATGCAGCACTGGCTGGAATATCAGGAAAATGCCCCAAATCCTCAGCCTGCCTTGTTTTGGTGTTGGAAAAACCCCAGGAGTGGCAGAGCAGTGTTTTCCCTCTTTCTCTCTCCCTCCCACCAACGCAGGGCTGCTCTGCCTCGGTTGGATCAACCCATTGGCGGTCAGTTCTCCTTCTGAGGTTTCTCCTTTTAGGAAAAACAATTGGGATAAAGGTCTGTCCGTACTCACTCTGGGATTCACTGCCCCACGAGGGAGCAGGGACCCTTTCCTCAGGCCTGCTGGGATTTTCCAACCTTGCAAATGGCCCTAAAACCCTGGGAATTGCTGGGAAGAGGCTGGGGACGGGTGATGCAGGGCTGAGGGATGTGCTGGGAGCCGGACGGTGTTTCAGCCCTGCTCAGCCTCTTGGCTATCCCGAGGTGTGGGCAGCAGGATGCTCTAAGTGATGCCAAAGTACAAACCATTCCCATCCTGTCTCCAAATCAGGGAGCTGAAGGCGGTGTGAGCACTCTCGGCACCTGCCTTCCCCTGGGCCAGCCTGACCTCCACGCCCAGTGTTTCATCGCTCGCTGCAGCATCATTTTAATCAGAGGGGTAGCGTGTTGATGTGATTCCCCGCTGGAGCATTTCTCGGCATCAGCCCTAGGGATACGGAACAGAATAAAGCTAAAAGGGACAATCGGGTGGGAAAATAGCAGCATACCTTTGGGGAAAGACTGTTTAAATATCCGTTCAGTGCCATGTGGTTATACGGCTGTTTGCAGGGATGTGCTTCTGGGATTAGAGACCTCTGTCCGCAAGCCATGACCTCTGCAAAGTGGACAAGGCGGAGAGCAGAAAGGAGCGCTCAGCACTTGCTGAGCACATGAGTACCTCTGGCACCAGGATTTCACCCTCCAACCATCGCTGTGCTGGAGCAGGGGCGCAGCGCATCTCCCCAGGGCATTCAGCCAGCCCACCTGGAGCTGGGGACGCGGTACCGACCCCTCTCCCTCTGCAGTCAGAGAGAATTGTGCTTTCGTGGGAGCAGGATCAGGCCTTTGGGAGGGGGAGAAGGTCCCCTTTGGCTCTGTTTGAACTGGCACCATGTTCTTCTGAAGGTTTCAAAGCACAGCTTTATCCAGCACAGAGATGCTTCTCATCATCTCCTTAATGTGCATCGTAACAGCTGCTAATAAAATATAGATACAGGTAATGGGCATGAGCGTGTACGAGGATGGAAGCTGTCCCTCTTCAGAGCGATTACACGCTGAAGAGCAGCGGTGGGGTTTCAGGTAGCCACAAATAGCCATGCAAACAGTCACGTCACCCAACCAGCGGGCTCATGGCAGGGGGATTTTAATGGGGACAAGTCAGGGCTGTTTGCTCGTTAGCAGGAGCTGAGCCGGGTGTGTTTTCCCACTGTGATCCCAGCTGGGGCTCTGACGTGCTTCCAGCAGGAAGTAGCACTGAAGGAGAACTCATCGCTTTTCCAGGACAGAACAGCCTGGGGCCTGGGCTGCCACAACACTGCCATGCTTCGGGCACGGTACAGTCCCTAGGTGTCAAAAAGAGCATCTCCCATTCAGCACGCCAGGCTGTTTGCATCTCCCCTGAGGGGCACCACCCTGCAAAATGCTAAGGCAAAACCAAGAAGTATTTTGCATGCGT
>NW_010131406.1:324-659 GCF_000699245.1 Pterocles gutturalis | reverse complement strand
AGCAGGAGCTGAACACACAGGACTTCTGCAAAGTGACACACATCAAGCAGCTCCCCACCACCCTGTTTAGGAACGATTCCTGTTGTTAGGCTGTTTTGGGGAGTGATGGCCTTTACTCTGCAGGAGAACATCCTCCCTGAAAACAAGTTGCCATCTTATGGCCGTTAGATCACCATTATCTCCCTGTCGAGGTACTGGTGTAAAGCAAGTCCCATCCTTCCTCCTTGGGACCTGGCTGGCACTGGGTGCATCTCTATGGAGCATCTTTGCACAGGTCTTGCAGGGGTTAAAGGGCAGGTGCTGGGATGCCAGCAGGGTGCCTGGATGACCGCTGG
>NW_010131406.1:0-298 GCF_000699245.1 Pterocles gutturalis | reverse complement strand
GGGTGCTCACAGGGTACTGGAATGTCCACTGAGCACTGGGATGCCCACCGAGGATACCCACAGGGTGCCAGGATACCCATGAGGTGCTGGGATGCCTGCAGGGTGCTAAGGTTGCCTGTGGGGTGCCGGGATACTTATAGGGTGGCAGGGATGCCCAGAGGGTGCTGGGATGCCTGGGGGTGCCAGTGCCCGCAGGGTACCGGGGATGCCCAGGGGATGCTGGTGCCCCCAGGGTGCCGGGATGCCTGGGGCTGCTGCGATGCCTGCGGGGTGCCAATGCCCGCAGGGTGCTGGGATC
>NW_010131405.1:9862-31788 GCF_000699245.1 Pterocles gutturalis | reverse complement strand
TGGTCTGGGGGGGGGGGTCCCTGCCCATGGCAGGGTGGCTGGAACTAGATGGTCTTTAAGGTTCTTTCCAATCCTAGCCATTCTACGGTTCTATGATTCTATAGCAGTGAAAACAAATTTCAAAACAATGACTGTGTTTATTTTCATCTTTAAAATGGGTTACTGCTACAGGCTGACACACCCAGCAATGAACAAAAAACAACCAAAACCCCAACAAATCTTTATGAAGTATATAATCAGTCATAGCAACTAACAAGCTCCTATTAGGGCACAGTTTTTCCTCAGTTGTTTCAACTAAAGTTTGACATGAAAGTACTTATAGCGCCTTAAAATACGTGTATGTTTAAAAATACTATGAAAGTGCATCTTACAGACAGAGAGTCACTGAGGCATTAAAATGAAATCTAGGCAAAGGCTTTAGAACTAATGGGTTAACCTTTCTCCTTTTTTAAATAAATAAAAAAATGAGAAACAAAAAGAGTGCCAATCAAACTTGTCCTGCTGATATTAAATAGCTACTCTAAGCTGTAGAGACACAAACCCTAACCAACACAGACTGATGAAAGGGAATGACAATCAAGAGACTCATCTACAAGTTTAACTGAAGGCAAGGACAAAGTCCGTAAGATGCTAAGCATCATATCTGACACACACCTAACCTAGCCACAGCTAGATGGTTTTAAAACTAAGGCACCACTCTGAAGACGGCAGCTCTCACTCCACAAGAACTCAAAAAAATGTTCTCCATCTTAGTGGTCTCTAGGGTTGAACAATGTGTACAAGGTTATCTAGTCTCTGTCCTCTCCAGGACCCCCATCTCTTCCCTTTGCAGAGTTTTGATGAATGCAGCCTGAAGAAACTCAGACTTACTTTGTTCTAGCTTGTCGCCCAGAAACACAAGTGTTTCTCACTGCCCTCGCTCCAAAAAAACCCCCAAAACCAAAACACCCACCCCAAAGATACAGCTAATAGACAAATCAAAGTCTGTGCTGAAGGAAAAAAAAAAAACACCAAAAAAAAAAAAAAAACCAAAACAAAACAACAAAACATAACAAAGCCAGAAGCACAGAAGCACATTCTGGTCTGCTTGGTATCAAAGGAAATTTTTAAAGGGTAAGATACGCTTTAAATAATTTTAATACAGGAAGAATTTGACCACTAATGTTTGAATATAGAACAGCAGGAAAAAGGATGGTCTTACCATAACTAGGCTACCAACATTTTTGTCTGCACATACAATGCACATTCAAGTTAATTCATGAGATAACAGCACATTAAAATACTTCCCTTTTGGTCTGTGATTCCAATTTTTGTATGGCTCCATTAACCTTTACTAAAGTCTTACTATATATTTCCTTCTTAATTATGCAGGGTATTAGACAAGGTCCTAAGTTTCCTTCTGAGCCTTTTGCGACCACCCACAGAATTATATAAATTCCCAAGAAACGCAAACACTGGACTTCAATGACAAAAGGGGGCTTGGAGTTATGAAGCAACCCAGAGAAGAAAAGACTGGGGAACTGCAAAGCTAGCAGCCATTATTCCCACACTCTCTGAAAATCACCCATGTGCCATTAATTACTGAAGAGGATTTTTCTCTCTCCTTTTCTTTTTGTAATTAAGTCAAGTGCTTTTCAGTTTAGCTTCTTTAAATTACTTTCATTTAAACTTTCAATGCCTTTCAGAGGAGCAGCTCCTGACTAGGTCTACAGGCCACATTCAGTGAAAGAAGACCACCATCAGCCATTCTACGATATTATTCTAAATGAAATATGACAGTTGATCTCACGATTTTTGCTTTCAAGGTTGTTCCCCACCCTCCTTCAAATCTCTGACCTATTTTACCTCTTGCACAGCACTTTGAAAGCTGCTTCCCTGGACCCCTCACAGGTGAACAAATAGAAAAAGAAAAATGTTCCATCAAGGAGAGAGCTTTACAAGTCACAGTGGATGTAATGTTATTTTCTCTTGCAATCGCTTGCCATTGTCCTCAATTTATGAGTGAAATTCCACTTTCATAGCTTAGACAGCACAATTTCATAGCAAAATTCCTATGTCCTTGTAAAGCAAACAACTGCTTTGGTACAGTTCTGCTTCTTCTTCCTTTCTTCTGTCTTAGCTGCCAAAACATATTCAACTAGTCTTTCACATGAAAGCCAAAATCAGCGATAACTTAAATTAATAATTTACTACTCTGCATAAAGATACGGCAATATACTTTCATCCTCCATTAAAAACAAAAGAAACCACCTATTAACCCCCCTGCCTATTTCCATTCCACTGCTATCTGTGATAGACCACTGCAGTTGGTGTAACTACGTGAAGATGAAAATACATGCAGTGATACGGATAAGAACTTGCAAAGCCTCGAAATTTGGCTGCTTGCACAGAAGATGCATACTTACAAAGATCAAAAGGAAAATCATCGGGGTATTTCTGCTCTAAACAAAGAAAACCGTTTAGAAAAAAAAGCCGAGGAAATGGCAAATAGTGTGAAAGTACATGTATTCACTATGCCTTCACATTATACTGTTCTTTAGGTTACTGTTATTTTCTTATCCCTAATATATTATCAGTAACAACTTTTCACACCTAAATAATACCTAGGCAATGCCTCCACACTTGTTTCATTGCTGTAGTTGGTTTATATAGAATACATTAAAGCAGTGCAAGACAGCAGAATCTTGCTTAAAGATACTGGCAAGGCTTTGCAAAGACTTCAAGAGTCCCAACTCTCTGATCATCGAACAGCACTGCTGTTTTTACATCTGTATGAGCATGGTGGTAAAGAAACAGAATCAAGATGCAGAAAGACTTTAGGAGCAATAAATACTGAAACATATACAGAATGAGAGAAGAAACAATGTTTTCAGAGGTTGTAATTGCACATTGGTTGACACTTGAAGGTCACTGTTATTGCCCCTTACTTCAAAGGGAGGGATCTGGAAATGGCATTTTCTTTTTTCCCTCCCATAGCATTGTATGTGTAAAAAAAAAATCCTGGACTCAGAGAATCATGTTTACAAATACGGGGAACCCACTGTGGAGGTGAACTCTCTGAGGCATGTATAGTGAAGTCCGTAAGACACCTCCGTGGACCTCCGGAGAAACGTATTCACATTCTGGTTTGGCATTACATTTCCTCAGGTAGTTCAACAGAGCTAAACACACAGTGGGAAAAAAAAAAGTAAAAAAAACCATACGCTAAGTCACGCTGTGCTTTCATTTAGCATGCAGCTATAACCTCATTTAAGTTTCAGTGCTTTCTTCATTCCTCTTGAAATTCAAACAGGGAAAATCTTCTGTTGCCTTTCCATTGAAGTCCAGTGCTGTCAACTGGCCTCTGTGTGTATATCAAGTATAAAATATTTCCTTACAGCAAGACCCACAACCAGCAAACAGAAACCTGACATTTCTACAGAGATAGTTTATTTCAGATAAAAAGTACTGGTATCAACCTAAGACAGTAACAGGACCTGTACTTGAGATACTCATCAAGATGTAACTCCTATTTTTTTTTTTTTTTATTATTACTCATGCATTAGTGGGTCAATCCCTATTCCTACATCAACAGAGTATTTTGTTTACAGTACAGCTTTGAAAGAAATTTTTTCTTAAGCCATCTCATGTCTTCCTCTAATGCATTCCTTACAGGAGCTTCCAAGAGCAAGATCAAAAATTTCACATTTTTATCCTCTCTCCTTTCAAATCTGCCTGATCTCATGCTTCAAAAAATGCTACCCTGCACAAGAGAAATAAACGTGTCCTCCCTGCCTCAAACCTAAAATATCAGATCAGATTTTGTATGTCATTGTTGTTAAAGACTAATAAAGGTCTGATGCTATGAAGAGATGCTACCTTACCAAGCCTTTTAATTTCATAATAAATATTCCTTCCAAACCCACTGCTTTTACATCCCATTTCCATTTTTGCCCATACCAACCAAACTGTGAAAAAAGTTAACATCTCCCCCATAACTGACTATATGCCATTTCTGTTTCGAAGCCCTCACAAATGCTAGGTAGCTCAGGTCATACACACATGCATGAAAGAGATCCTTAGCATATCCACAGATATGGGACTACGTGTTTATCCTGGAGATGTTTTCTTTGTCTAGATTCATGCCTCAGTTGTTCTAAATGACCAAAACCAGGAACCAGAGATAAATGTCTAGGAAAAAAAATGTTTGCTTCCTTCTATTACAACAATAAAAGTAAATTAATTTCTTTTTCCTTCTAGGCCTTTAATAATCCGTACCACAGCCTGAGTCCTGCATTAAATGCTGATGTTCAGTCTCCCCACTTTGCTGTTTGATACCTATCATACCACACATCTTATTTGTTACAGACAGCAACTCTGAGAGATGCGGAATGTACCCATCCTAAATAAAATAAAATAAACCCCACCCACCACTGTAACCAGTAATTTGATTTATAGCCATAAGTGTTTACGTAATCAAAACATTTCACATAGCGTAGCGGAAAGTCACCAGAACTTGACACGTCATGACAAAACCTAGAATTTTGCCATAGTAAATGTTAGGGGAAAAATCAAAGATTAGTTACGGTTTAGGGTGTCTGAAAACATGGAAAATCATAATAATAATAAAAAAAGAAGTCTCAGATGTATTTCGGATAAACCACCCCTGCAGGCATGGCTCTACATGAACCAATTTGAATAATCAGTTAATGGGGCATAATAGCCAACCTAACGTCTGTGCTGTTGGTTAGAAACTTGACAGGAATCCGAAGTTAAGCAGAAAAAATGCTTAGCATCAGAGGCTCGGCTGTGTTCATTGTTTTCTGGTAAAACCAAAATAGCATCATGATCTCTTCCTGCATTTTGGCAATCCTCAAGCATCAGAAACATGTATTTTCTAACAGATCCGTATGACTTCTCAGCACAGTTTTCCTTCATTTAGACAACAATTTTATAATTTTTTCTTGGACCCTAAAGGGTGTGAAAGCCCTCAAGCCCAGTGTGCACTGTGCAATGATGCTGTGTACAACTAGCCCAGAAATTTGCAGGAAACTTTGAAATTCCCTGTGCTACTCTTTGCTCAGAGGAAGAGTCATAACCGCTTTCTAGGCAGGACTCTAACAAAAGCACAGTTCATGGGTAAATAATTCCGTTAGTTCCTCTGCTCTTTTTTCCTTTTCAGTACAGTTCTCCCGAAGGGCAAGTTTTTTCAGACTGAAAAATCCAGAAGCCTCATGTGAACCTGAACAGTTGGTGTCCCTCATACCTTTTTAGCCCCACGGTCTAAAAAAGACAGCTTGTTAAATCCAGCTTCAGTCACTGATTCAGGATACAGGCTCTGCTCTGATGGGTTCTTCAGATGGCACTTAGCTCTTCTGCTTGTTAGGTTTAAAACACAGGAATATTGACAAGAAAGTCCCAACCAAGGCCTGGTTATCTTTAAATTAATATAGGCAGTGTTATATAATCAATCTTAGTAATTCTTCTGCAATTTTTGATGATACAAAACAAATCAAAATTACGAAAAAGGAGAAGAAAGTCTAGTAAAGTGAGTTAAATACCTAATCCTAGCTATTCACAACTTTATAAACCTCAGTCTTTGATTGTAACTAATTCCACAAAGCTTTGACAGAGCTGTTCGCTCAAATGCTGGTAAGAGTTGTCAGTGTAGATCTCATACAAGCTCCCTTGAGTACATTTGCTAAGTCTACGTGACACAGCTCTGACAGGACACCCAGGGAGAGAGACGGGGATAGTCACTGTGCAGTACTGAAGAAATGGAAATGCACAGCAAAATGTGAAACATGTTGATTTGGAAAACTGGAAGTCCTTCTTATTTCTGGTATGCACAGGGCTCCTGCAGAGCTCAAGACAGCACTGAGAACTTCCAAAGTACCTGCCTTCTACTCCCGCAAAGCCAGACAGGACAAGACAGAAACACAGACAGAGAGCAGTTTGTTTGTTACTGCTTATATAGCTAGAAATCACTACATACAATAACAACATCAATCTAGTGCAAGTTCCATGCTGCTCCTTACATTTTTCCCCAACTCTATCCATTGTGTGGTTGGAAAAAGCTAGATTTACTTTAAAAGATAAGAAAAACCCATGGAAGAATTTGTTTAAAAGCCTACCGCTTATGAAGCAGCATGCTAGACCACAGATTGAGAGCACTCAATTTGGACATGGGCAGAAAACCTTAGGAGGTGCCCTCAGTGAAGCATTTAAAACATCATGTTAACAGGACTGAAGTTTCCCCCAGGTTTTCTGGTGTTCTATGCCATCATGGTAAAAGAAGGAAGTTTTGAGCAAACTAAACCTGCTGTTGGTCAGGATTGGCATTTTAAAGTACACTGCAGGAGCTACACCTCCCTAAACCAACCTTCAGCCTTTCTTAGTTAGTAGTCGTTATCAACTTCTTTATTTATTTATTTATTTAGTAACAGGCATTTAGCCTGGGTTTCACTCTCCATGAAAACTATTTTAACACAAAGCAGATCTGAGTCTGTATTTGTTTTGAACCACAAGTGAAAAAGCAATACATTTAGTTTGGAAGAAGGCTGCCAAACGGATGGAAAAGGCCTGCAAGTTTTCCTTTTGGTTGCACTTAGCATTTATGGTCAACTTTTCCCAGCTCAAAACCCAAAGTCTGCTCTCAATTAGCCTGGTGTAAATCAGAGCAAATCCATTGACTTCAGACCGCTTTTCTGGATATAGAGCATTGCGAGACAGAACAGAATTTGGCCAATACTGCCTTTTTTTGTTTTACCGGCACCATGGATTTTCTCTTTTTGGAAGACTTATCGGTTGACAGAAAGCAGATGACTGTGGACAACCTGTTTGATGTGGTAAACAAAAGCAAAGTAGCTGCCAAACCAGCTGACGGAGTTAGAAAGAAAAGAAACATGAACACTGTGGGAAGAAGAATGCTGAGGAAGAACTTGAACCTTCTACTGATTTTGGTAGTCCAAAAATAACCAAGAATATTGGCCAAAACAAAATTTAGTACCATGTAAGAGTGTGACTTTAATCTCTAACCATGTCCATCAGAAGCAATTCCACTGAACTTGATGGTGCTAATCCACTGTAAAACCAGACATAGACATCTGCAACCACACACAGAGTTTAGATACAGCAGGAGCAACACAATAGGATTATCATTAATATTGTTACATGTTTCCTATTGGTAAAGAAAATCTAGTGAAGGAACAAAGAGACTGAAACCCATTTTGCGGACTATTTTTCAGAAAATACAGTACTGCAAAAACTTATTGTGAACTTTTTCCTTTCCTCAAGAGGGACTGGGATTAAGAACCAAACGAAGGTCATTAGCAGAAGGCGGTCTTTTCTGGACAAACAAAAGTTACTTTCAGTTTAGAGACGTAATTTTTATCCATTTGTACAGATTCCTCTCTACAACACTAATGACGGAAACTGAAGGGACAGAACAAGCATTTCTTTCGACAAAAACAGGTGATGCCTGCATCATATTTTAATATACGATTTTAAAATTTCATTATGAATTGCAGCAAGGCCTAAACTTATGATGCTCTATTTAAATCCTTCAAACTAATAAATATGCTGCATTAGAGACCATGTGCCCAAATTTGAAAACTTGATTCCAGTAGGAACAATGCAGGGAGAAAAACCTCTTTCTACCTAAGGTTAATTTAAACTTTATAAACGTGTAAAAACTTTGTACAAGTCATTCACCTTCACTATTTTTCTATTTAAATGTTAATGAATAGAAGTCAGGAAGCTTCTGCTTTATTTTTTCATCCCAGTTCAGCTATCAGATGTAGAGATACTGTTGTATTCATCTGGACTATTTCACTGAAACTTTAGATGTTCACTGGGTTATGATAAAGCAGGAAGGCTGGTTTTCCTCTTCCTACCACAACTACAGAATTGGGCAGATGATGAGACTAAAAATGTGAAGGACAGAATCTCCTTTTCTGAAAAGCTTGTTTCCCAGAAGCTCAGGAGGATTTAAAGAAGAGCCAACAGTTGACTACCTTCTTGTTATGGAAACTTTAAAAAATTCACTGGGTAACTTGCATCTTTGGGTATTGAAACATATTCTGTGGTCTGTAATGCCCAATGGGAAAAAACTCAATTTGCTAACTACAAGTAATACCCCCTGTCTTTACCTGCTAAGATGGTTGGAAAAGGTGGGGGGTAAGGATTTTTATTTAATATGTGAAGTAAAGATCAGTGCTACCTACATTCATAACTGAATGCCTCTTTCCTTACAGAGGCAGGTAAGAAAATTAGAAATTCCAAATGGAGTTGAAAATAATTTAATTATTTTCCTAGAGAAGATTCCAAGGACAACTGCAATATAAAATGAAATTTGACTGCTTAAATGAAGATTTCTTTCTTGGATTTAAACTTAAATTATGCTTTAAATTATGACAGATTCAAGGAGAATGTAGAGTGGAAATGGATAACTTTTTTCAGAAAAGGAAGATAATTATTGAAATTATGCTATGTTGGTGAAAAAATACTTGAAAGAACTTACGAAACTATCTGCTATGTTTCTACTGCCCTGATACTATAAACCAGCTGAAACACAAATTCATTAGGAATTACTGAAGACTGCAAAAATAAAGCTAGTAAGCAAACATTAATAGTGAGAATGCGTATTGGTAGCAGTTGTTATCCTGCATAACTAGTGTCTGTTCAACTACAGTAAGAGAACGAACAATTTTTGTAGAGTTAAAGCATGTCCTTATTTCTAACCCATATTAATCAGTTTAACAAATCAATCATATGTGCTGCACATTCATGAGTAAAGATTCTCAGTCGCATTGGTCAGTTATGAAGCAGGGCCCAAGACCATGCGCGAGGCAGCCCATGCAGAGTGGCTGAAGCCCCCAGCTGTACTCACACTGAAGATGCTTTAAACTCAGCCTCAAATGAACTGTCATCCTTGTCATCAGCCTGTGAGACCGTGGGGCTCTCAGCCTCCAGATCACTAAAGGCCCAGCCAACAGAAGGGGATGGAAAACGAGCATGAATGTGTTGCCAAATGAAAGAAGGAAAAAAAAAAAAAAGGAAGAAAGCCAAAAGCCACAATCCAGTATACAACATGCAACTACTTTTAAAATTATCTGGAGTCTTATATTTTCATATTGCCTGAAGCCATTATGCTTTAGTCAACTCAGTTTGCTTTGCAACAAAGGCTGCTGTACATGTAACACAGGATTTTAAGGCTCTAAGTTCACATCCAGTGCTGACCAACAGAAACTACCAAGGCACTTCCCAAATGTTATAATCAACACAAGATATGCTCTTCATGAAGCATGCTTAAGTTTTGCAAATTGCACCTTCAGCCACGGGATGACAGGGTGCAGCTTTATTTATCTGCAGTCTATGTATCTTCAGCTGAGCTAGTCAGCCAGATTCCCTTTATAGTCAACAGAGAGAAACAGCCAGGTTCAGAACATGATTCATCTTGGTTGAAATTTCAGGCATGTAGAATACATTAGGTAACTGAAGGCCCACCAGTGCTTGCTGCACTCCACTGAGATCAAAGGGAGGCAAGTTGATCAGACATCGAATTTAAGTAAAATTCATTCCAGCCCTCTTGTGCAGTAGTCAGACATGCTGAGGATCTGCAGCTCCCTTTTTTCCCAAGCATGCATAGCCCAAGCCGACCGTTACGGGACTGGCAATGACACTAGTTTTGACTGACTCTAGTGTTACAGACCGCTGATCAACAAGTCATTACTGTCTCTCTTTCACTAATTATAAAACATTAGATATATTCACTACTGCAGTGTATCCTCAAAATAATTTATGCTGGAATGCTGATTGCAAAGGGGAAAAAAAAAGGATTGAACTGCAATATATTTTTTTTAGCGTGGTGGTTAATGAAGATGTATTGCACAGTGTGGGACCTGAGCACGACATAAATGCTATGGAATAAGGGGTGAAGAGTGTTTTTGTCTGGAATAGAGTTAATTTTCTTCACAGTAGCTAGCATGGGGCTATGTTTTGGATCTGTGCTGAAAACAGTGTTGATAACACAGGGACGTTTTCATCAATGCTGAGCAGTGCTCACACAGGATCAAGGTCTTTTCTGCTTGTCACACCGCCTCACCAGTGAGTAGGCTGGGTGTGCACAGGAAGTTGGGAGGGGACACAGCTGGGACAGCTGACCGCAGCTGACCAAAGGGATATTCCATACCACATGACATCATGCTCAGCAATAAAATTAGAGGGGAGGTTGGCAGGTGCCCACTGCCTGGGACCTGGCTGGGCATCATTGGTTGGTGGTGAGCAATTGCTTTCATCTGCATCACTTGCCTTTCTCGGGTTTTTGTCCTGGTTTTGGCTGGCACAGAGTTAACTTTCTTCACAGTAGCTAGTAAGAGGCGATGTTTTGGATTTGTGCTGAGAAGAAGGCTGATAACGTAGTGATGTTTATAGTTGCTGCCAGGACAGTCAAGGAGCTTTCAGTTTCTCTGCTGTGCCAGTGTGTCCAGGTCATCCTTCTCTCTTGCTCTGGGTTGTCTCCCTCTGGGTTGCCCCTCTCTCAGGGTCATCTTCATCTTTTGGACACTTGGGCTCTTATCTCCATTCCGGGATTGCAGTTTCAGGACTCTCCCTGATCCAGGATCATTAGCCGGGAATGGGCTGAGCCTTGGACATCAGCTGGTGGGCAGTATCACTGTGTATTACTCCTTGGCTCTCCAGTCAATGGCTCAGCTTATGGATAAGATTCACAGAGTCTCAGCTGGTGCAATATTGCTGTTGGCACACTGTTGTAGTAGTAATCAGCATCTGTTGTCCTTCAACCCACAGCAAGAGAGTGATAACTCAGAGCAAGAGAGTGAACTTCTGGACTGTGCGTCACCTATATACTGGGCACGACGTGCACGTTATGGAATAGACTACTGGACAAT
Source organism: Pterocles gutturalis (assembly GCF_000699245.1). NCBI lineage: Eukaryota > Metazoa > Chordata > Aves > Pterocliformes > Pteroclidae > Pterocles > Pterocles gutturalis. Next base: position 20,899 of record NW_010131405.1, on the reverse strand, counting down.
TTGTGTCTCAATCCTAAACCTAAGGTTGAATCCTAGGCTAGTAATTGGGGCTGTGCTCCCTCCCAGCTTCTCCTGCATCTGCAGACACTGGCACAGCAGAGAGGCTGAAAAGTCCTTGACTGTCTTGGCAGCAACTATAAAAATCAGTATGTTATCAGCCTTCTTCTCAGCACAAACACTCTGTCCCAGCTGAAACTAGGAGAGTTTTATTTCTCTCTCTTTTTTTATTATCCTTTTCATACAATCTATAATAATAACCATAATCATAATAATATTATTCCAACGATTAAACTGTTTTTATCTCAACCCATGAGTTTTCTCACTTTCACCCTTCTGATTCTTTCCCCCTCATCCTGCTGAGGGAAGAGTGAGCAAGTGGCTGTGTGGTGCTTACTGCCTGTTGGGGTTAAACCAGGACACATATACAGGACAAATAGCTCTGCATTAATGTGACGATGCACTTGTTACAATCTTCTATTATATCACTATATTGGGTATAAAATCTGTCAAAGGATGAGATTAACCTTGGTTAGTTCCCATATTAAATGCTCTAATTCATGTTGTTTGGGTCCAGTTACTTAGGGTAGGTGGTACCAAAGAATGCAGCTATGCAGATAAATCAAGTCACCTACAAATCCACTTCTTTTTTCAACTTTAAAAAAGTTAAAAATTTAAATAATTTTTTTAAAATTTTTGAATTCAATGGAAAGTGAGGAAAAAAGAAAGCAACAGTCTGGCAGATTAAAAATGTGCAATGAACATAACAGAAATTAATCAGAGAAAGGACTATTCCCCAGCTCATGCACTTACCTCTCACTGAGATCTTCAATGTGCTGTCCGTGGCCTAGCATGAAGCTAGGGTTTGACTGACTGCACGGACTCGCAGGGGCCGATAAAGTGCTTTTGACATTCTGTACAGAGTGCCTGCGGCTCCGTCGGCGCTCTAACCCCTTTCGCTCACCAGTACCAAGACTGGCCCTTCTCCGGTCCTTGCGCCCACTGGGAGGGGGGTCAGCACTCTCATCTCCATCCTCATGTCTCAGTGTCATCTGCAAAAGAAAGGAAGAAAGGCGAGGCTTCTGACACGGCTCCTTTAAGCATCACAGGTCTTCACACTTGGGCTTTAAAAATTAACTGATCTCAATGTGATTAATTCCTATTAGCATCATCATTTCTATAGCTACCCCTGTAAGTTGCTATCTATACATTATTTTTTTTTTTTAATGTAGGACTTAATTTTCAAGGAAGCTAAGCAGTGTTGGACACCTAGCTCTCTTTATTTCCTTCTAAAATACTTAGGGGAAATCTTGGGTCTACTGAAATCAACAGAAAAAACTCTCATGCACTGACTGATTGAACATTTCCTCATGTTCAGACATGACACCTGTAATGATCTAGTGGAAGTTACTGTCTACTGCTTTAGAAAGTATTTTACAATAGTGCCATCATTTCTCCCCAGCCAAGGAAGAGATCAGCAGATGTAACTGCATTCCTCTTAAAAATCTCAATTTCTACAGATCTCCCTGCAAAGCAAACAAAGGGAAAAAACCTAACAAACACAACAATTTATGTGAACTGGTACCACGATTGATTAAAAGTAAAAAATGCAGACCATACGTCTCCTCTAAGCCTTCCAGTTTTAAGGTGAGCATAATTACTGTCACGTGTGCCTTTCAGTGGAAAAGTCAGTATTTCCTGCCAGTTCAGAAGCACTGTCAATACAGAGTAACAGATGTATAACATCAGAAAACAATCATGCTGAGAATAGCATGGCCACAATGATATTTGACAGAAACTTCTGACACAGGTTGGGAGCTCACCAACTGGAAATAGCTGAGGAGTAAAATACAGGTGCAGCACCTAGTATCTTGAACTACAGCACACCATTGACTTGCCAATGTGACACAACTCTAACAGAAACAAAGCAAGTTCTACCTTAGGGTACGTAAGGAGACATATTGCTGGCAGAAACAACAAAGTTACTGATGGATCTCATCTGAAATGCAGCATAACATTTAAGTAATCTTTATATGAGAAAGAGCCATTCAAACAGGCAGAGGTACAGAAGAGGGTGAGGTGGGTGATCAGAAGAATGCATATCTCCTTGTTTCTATCAGTCTTGTTCAGATAATTCTTACCAGAAGTGACTTCAACAAAACAAAAGCAAGGGAAGTGTGACATCTCTGTTTAAGGTGTAAAATCTACTTCGGTGGGGAAGAAGAGATTTTACAGATAAAGAACAACATTGTCAGAAAAAAATAAAGAAGGTGCATAGGCATGTCTAAATTTGTCCTGGTCATCAGGAGAAAGCTGGTACCCAACTAAGCCAACTGCTAATTTTGCAATCAAGTCTTTGAGTAGGCATAGCACGTGCAAAAAAACTTGCTTTTAAGATTAATGATCATCTTTTAAAAAGGATTTTATGAGCTGATGCCTCTGACAACAGAAAAAAAAGAAGAACATGAAGACCTCTCATTCTCATGTTCCTATTTTGGCCTGACTTTTCGTGAAAACTGCTGTATATAAAACCTAACTGCTAAAGTCAGTGAAGTGACATGGGTGTAGAGTTGATCAAGAAAATGGAGAATCAAATCTGCCAAATCCTTTGCTGGACTTAGATTGAGATAAAGTTATTTCATTTCATCACACCAGAACACAAATTCACATTTACATTACATTAAATTCAGCCTAAACCTCCCCACTCCAACGCTTCACCAAGTCTGAAAAGGGGCTAATTATTAAGAAACTGGATATCCTACCCTTACATATAAATACTTCAGAAGCAGTTATTTCATACCTAGGTGGTGAATGTGGAGTCACTTACTACTCCATTGCTGCAAACTGTATAGGATCTAGTCCAGTGTAAACTCGTAAACAAGGACTTGCTGGGTATTCAGCTGCAGAACAAGTGGTCTTTGTGAAGCTGAGCTCAGCTGAACCTTTTTCATGAGCTGAATACTTTTGCATATGGAAAGAACTTCTACTTACTTTGGGATGTGTAACTAGCAGTCTGAGAAAGTTTTAATTGCAGGTAGAATTGCCTCTAAGGAGGCTAGTAAATGTGCTGGTTTGCCTTGGAGTATGCCCCAGCTTTAGTAAAAAATGCATTTGCATTAAATGCAGCTACATACTGTAGCAGGTCACATATACAAATGTACATAATACATCTAGCAACCAGATGTTTTTCTTTTAAAATAAAATAGATAACCAAATTTCACCTACGTTACATTCCCCCCCACCCTGCCTCTTGGCTTTGAAGTTTGCACAAGCTGTAAGATGCATAAAACAAGGCATGTTATGTTACCTCATAAATGTTAAATTGCTCAACTAAGTCCAAGTCTGTTCCTTTCTTGTTCAAATGTCTCTGTGAAACAGCTTCAATGCCTAGCTCTTCCAGACAGTCCACCACGTCGTAGAAAGAGTCTTGATCTGGCAACCCCGACAGCGTCTAAGAATCAAAGGAAAAACATTTAAGTCTGTTCGTTTTGAAAAGAATTAAACAAAGGTTTTTAAAAGCGGGTGGCAAGTGGTGCTACGTATGATTTCAATAAAGTAAAACCCATGATTTGGGATTTGAAACACCACTAGAAAATAAAAAACAAGTGGCACAGCTTTTAACAAACAACTCTGTGCACTGTGTAGAAAAATGAATAATTGGCAAAACAAATCAATGTTGTTATTTCATACAAAAAAGTATGGAAAATGTGGGTCTTTAAAATACACAGTTGGATTCTTCTTGGCTTCATTCAAGTACAGATTTTAAGAACAGAGAATGTTAAAGCATCAGAGAGATAAAAGCAAAGAGAGTGAAAAAAGTGGTTTAGCTAAAACCAGTGAAGCTGATTTCCTACTGATTCCTGTAAGTTTGGCCTGAAGAAGAAAAAGTCGAATGCACAGCTGTGTGATGTTAGGACAGCAGGAAATATCCTGCACCATGTGCCTACTGTCCTTCACACCTGCAGCACAGGTCATCCTCTCAGTGCACAAATTGTTTTATATTACAGAGATATTGACTCCTTTCCTCCCTTCCTCCCCTTCAACTTCAAAAGTTGTATTAAAGGTACGTTGACTCCTTAACTCCTATAAAATGTTAAAAGAGTTACTAATCCCTGATTATAGGATAAGTTGGTAACAGTGACACTGGAGAGGAACTTTTGCACACTAGAAAAATAAAGAATGCCAATAATAACAGCTATTGAAAATAAGCTGTTTGACTTCAGAGCTTTCAATAGCACCTGCTCTATGTTCGAGAGAGAGCACTTTTCTTACCATAGTAATTTCCCATATTTTTGGTGAATTCAGAAAAATGAGAAAAGGAAGGTGGCCTTCTGCAGTATACCGTCTATACCATAATATGTCACCGCAGTGTATGTAGCAAGAAAGACTGATTCAAGCCACTCACAGCTTCACCACAGGGTGATGCACGGGAAGAGGACATGGGCATTGGACAACTTTTTCCAGAGCACAAGTGAACTTCATCCATCAGAGTCCTGCAGACATTTACAAAGTCAACAGAAAACACTACTATTCTGGTCTGCCATTGATTTTGGCTAACCTTGTGATGATTTTTTACTGTTCCTTACGGATGATGCAGGAAAATGAGTGTAATCCTGTGCATGTTGAGTAGAAACTAACAAACATTCTGTGCAACCTACTTGCAGAGCAACATACACCTCATTGCAAGAATCAGTCTATACAGAGCTGCTTCTGCAAAATATGTGAGAGCGCAGACTGGAAGTAAAACAGTTACTCTGGATTAGCTCACCAGGGAGATGCTTACTTGGAAGTAGTTTCCTCTCTCCTATTTAATTAGCTAAGTAACAGTATTTAAGCCTCTTTTTAAAACCCACTGAAGACCACGGAACTAAATTTTCCTAAACAGTGCTGAAAATAGATACCATGTACATTTTGTTCTTTCCTAATCTGACACCTAGCATTGAGTAGAAATCAGGATTCAGCAAATGAAGCTATCACACTGTAAATTCAATGGCGCTTTAACAGAAATATGGAAGTTCTATAACAGAAATGATGTCTATCAAGATTTCTCTTGCCTGTGAAAGAAGTAGACAGCACCTATGCTGACCTGAGAGTCTTCAGGAACAACAAGACGTGATGTCTTATGTGCAAAAGGGTGGACAAACAATTAGATCTTCTGCGCATTTACTTCTTAAAACATCAGGACATCGTCTTAAGTTGATATGCAGATCACCAGCCTTCAAGTATAGGTTTTTTAAAAATCTGAGGTCAGGTAGGCTGTAGACAGGGAAAACGGCAGCATAAGGTAGTATTTACTGGCAATCCTGCTTTTGTCAGCAGCCTTTTATTGGTTAATATAATTTTATATCATGCAGCAGTGGAAATCTAATCTTCACGGTTTGCTACTGGCCAGAATTGGGCAACTGAACTCCCAAGGACAGAAATCAAATGTTTTTCCTTTGCACAGTTTGCCATTAAACTCACAGATCCATTTTCAGAACCTAATACATATAAAATTGAACTTCTAACATCATAAAATAGGATCTAAACGGTCACCTCAGGTGTCACAACAAGGTCAGCTCAGTTTAGCCCAGGAGAAAGCTATTTGCAATAACTAAACACAAGGGACACGAAGTGTCTGCAGAAATGACTGATTAATTCTGGCTTGTGATATTAGAAAACAAAAGGGGGCTCCCATTTTCAAGGTGGCTTTATAATGGAATCAAAAGCTGCAACAAGCAGACCAGAGGTCATAAATTGGGCAGGTCCTTCCAAGGTCCTTGCTTCTTTCTGAGTTCCTGGTTAAGTTCAAAATGATGCTGCGATATCAAAATATACATTCAAGTCACAAATATTTCCTCCTGCTTTGAAGATTGAACTTTACAATGTGAAAACTTGTCTAGAGAATTAAAATTTAGCCACTTGGAGAAGCGTGTTTAAACCACAGTCTGTGGTTTGCTTGCTGGATTTTGTTACGTTCAGAACTCAAGTGTACAAAGAAAGCATGAATACGAATGTCAAGACCCATTCCTATGCCTCTGATCAGTTTTGGTTTGACAAAACATTCCTGAATTAAGATTTTTACTTTGTTGTGTAATTTTACCAGTTGCTCTCAAGCCCTTGCAGGAAAGCCTATGGAACTTTGTATTCTTCCCTCTCAAGTGGCTGCTTTTGGAATGGTGAACTAAATTAAAACCAAAATCCCAGCCCAAAAGTATTAAGCTTGATTTATCTTCTTAACCACATTTTTACCAAAGCCTAAACAATACATTTTACCTACTGCTAACTGTAACAGTCCCAATGGAAAGAAAAGCAAGAAAATTGATTAAGTTTTATCAGGGGTGAAAAAAAATATATTTTTATGGGAATACAAGAGCCAAATGTTTCCCTAGATGATAAAAACTATCAGACAACATACTCAACTGGTAACAGCATAATATGCTTATCACTACATATCCTCAGTTACGTTTCTGAACAAAACCCGCCACAAATTAGTGCTAGCCTATGCCTGGCTTCAGACTGAAAGGCTCTCTTTATTTGCAGTTTTTAAAATGGGTAGTCTTGGCTGATAGTAGCTAGTAAAACTAAGCCTTTTGTCATTTACAAAACAATCACAGTATAAACCAGTGGTGCAGGGAGGACGCAGACAACAGAAGTCCAGTTAAATGCGTTTGGTGTGCAATGCTTTACATGAAAGTCCAAGTAATACAAGAACACTGCTCTGGTTACTAAAAATCCAACAGACTGGACCTCACCAGGGAGCCCAGGCACCAGATAGAGACATTATTGAAATCTTACATGCTATGGTGAAAAGCACTACATGGTAAATAAACACGCTTACGGGCATTAGCCAAGTTTTCAATTGCTTGGGGACAGGAAGAAGCATCACTCACGTATGTGTTTTCCCAGGAACCACAACTTCTTCTAAAACACCTGGTGTGGCCAACGTCTGACGCAGGATGTAAGATGATCACTGTTCCAGTGTGGCAGTTGCCATGCTCTTTAGGCAGGCCACCAAAAAATTGATGTGCCAGATCCTGTATTAATGTTGCATTGGACTGAAACAGGACTTTTTCCACTATAGCTGATGGTCCACTCGTGGGTGGTACTCTAATCTTCCCCTAGTAACCACTGGCCTAGAATCTGGTGCTTAAATTCTAGTCTTATACTGGAACTGCTAAAAAACATTCAGTGCTTAATTCAACTATAGCAAAATGTATTAATTTGCCTGTACCTCATAATTATTTTATCTACTTTAAAAAAAAATGTATTGTGCGACATGAGAGAACAAGGGATATTAAATACAGGTAAAAAGAAAATCAACAGTAATCTTACAACTACAAAGCTTCCAGTGCCATCTCAATAATAAAGAGGTTTTATAGCAAGTAAGTAGTGAGTTGAATACAACACAATTTTCTTTCAGCATTTGATAAGTAGAGTTTTTTTCTTATATAAAGGAAACACAAAGGTTTTAATCTATCTGTACCTCAGTAATGAAAATGAAGAATGTAGAGATTAGAATAAGATCTAACAGATCACAGGAACTAACCAAAGGAAGATAACAAGGTTGGACTGGAACTATACATAACCTGAAGTATCTATATTGGCATTTAAGAGATTAATTCATGCCTAAATCCCCCCAAATTAAGAGAGGGTTAATGAAATATCAGCATAAGTAAATTGGTTAAGAATCAACAAAAGAGAGGGAGAGGATAAAAGGACTGGAACAATTCTTAAGTCTGTGCAGATGTGATTTCTGCTCCTGAGCAGGAAGGAAAGTAGTCTGTAAATGTATACATGGAGGAAGAAAAAGAAGTAGAAGTATGCTTCCTTGAGACAAATATCTTGTGAAGACTCTGCCAGAACTGAAAATTTTGACATTTCCTTGCCTAGAGGAGCTGAAACCATCTGAGCCTGCTTCATATTCTCCGTGGGGGAAAAAAATTACAACTGTGACATGCTGCTTGCTGTTTTCTCTATAATCATGAAAAAAAATCCCATTAAAAACATCATAAAGCTGTCCATAAGCCAGATCATAATTATAAGTGTGGCACTGTGAGATTCCTCTCTTCCTTGATCTTCATAACTGCCTTGCTCCTTTGACTATGAGTGCGTTTTTAAAGAACTATCTCCTCCTAAAAACAGCTTTAAATGTAGTGAAAAACTCAGACTAAAGGAATCAACTATAGGATGACAAAAGAGTCAACATAGAATAAAATTTTTTAAGAAGTCAAGCACCAGGTAGATTACAACTGCACAAATGATGAAGAGAATTATCTCAGAAAGAGGAATTAGTACATGAAACAACAAGGCATAATATGGAGATGCTGAAAACTAGCCACCTCAGCTTTAATAGCAGCTACAGACAGAAGCATTTAAAGCTGGTGATGCCTTTCAGAAAGAGTACACCAGTGACATAAGGTCATCTTCTAAAATCAAGAAGATCCTTATTACCATGTAAGCAGGAGCAAAGGTGGGTCTAGGTAAAATTGCAGTGAAATCAGTGATGTCACTGAGTGACATTAGTCCCTCTTGGGCATTTTTGCTGACATTAAACTATTTTGTCAAAAATACAAAGCAACACACAGTTCCAAACATGTAGCCATGAGCACAGTAACCTGGCAGCATGATTTATGACCTCCACTGACACTCAGGATCTTTAACTGATTATAATGAATAATAATAATATTCTGTAATACTCAGGCCTATTAAGAATAATCATAAAACACATGGTTATTTTGATTTGCTAGTAGCATGTTGATCTTCTGTGTTCTTTGAAAGATCCTTTTTTAATTCTAGTCATCCTAAGGTCTGTTTAGGACTAGATGCTAATTTTTAAGGAATTTACACTAATAAATTTCTAACTTTTACAGGCCTTTCACTTTCTCCCTCATAGCACAACTGAGTGCTTTGGCAAACATTTGATTTTACTGCAAAACCACTACTTGTAATACAGGACACCAGAAAATATACAGAAAGAAGAAAAAATGTAACTTCATTTTTTTAAGCAGAAACACTTACTAGCACTCAGACCTGTTAAATTCATCATGTCTGGTTTGCAGTAAAGAAAAAATTAAATGATCTGAACTAGAAAACTGGGCACAATGCAAGCCTTTGTGAGCATGTGATTTTTTCACCAGTACTTGGTTTCTTTCTCCCCTTGGACAGTGTGTTGAGCTAGTTTGTTGAGTTTTGTTTTGCACTGCATTGTCTGCATTAGGAGAGGAGCCATGACATAGGATGTTTCTGCACAGAACCTAGCAATAGCAATTCTGCTCCCAGGTGCTACCTCTGGGTGACTGCAACACAAGCAACAAGGGTGTGCTGACTGATTACAGCTTGTCCTGCAACTCCTCTGGGACAGGTCTCCTTTGTCATATGTTCTCAACACGGAAAAACACTGTACAACTGAAAATACTAACATCTCTACCGGTTATGCTAATGACGTAAACAAACCTTGTTAACCAAGGTCATAGCGTAAACCAGTAGTTCGGTATCAACCCCATCTTTCTCCTCCAGGATCTCCATGATGTTAGACCACGGCTTGGCTCCTAGAGGAAAAGCAGAGAGAATTGGTGATGGTGATCAAAATGGAAAGCTGTTGCATCAACATTTATTCAAGAGGTAGCACAAGATGGAATGATGTGTTCAGGTGTAAGATCAAGTGGAAAGATACAGCCTCCTCTACAGTCTCCCCTGCTTCACAGAGAGTGAAGTTAATGCACACAGCAAAAGCTACAGTGAGGAATTTTACCCCACTTATCATAGATTCACATAAGCTTAGACAAATCTTCAACAAAAACTTATATGCAATGCTTTCAGTACATTTGTTGTTCACATTCCTAGTGATATTACTGAGTTACACTGCATTAAGTAAAGTCCTGTTAACAAAACAGTGCAGCAGAGAAACACAGTTTTTCTCAAATCACAGGCTGTGTGTCTTGGATAAAAGAAATGATCAATGAGGGAAAAAGATTTTTGCTGTGGTTCTTACTCAAATTACTTTAATAAAAATCCCCTCTATGGAACCTTCAGATATGTTTTTCTCATTTTTCCACTAAGTGAGGTCAAAATCTGTGCTTCTAGTCTTGACGTATTTGTTTGATTTGCATGTTGATTTGCATTTGCGTGATTATTTCATGCCTAAACACTTAGTGAGTTATTGTGCCAAAAACATCAGACAGTCAACACCAGCCAGATACAAGATAACTTCTTGTGTGGAAGGTAAAACCATCCTAGTTCATTTGGCTAAAAGGCAGATGGTAGCATTTACTAAATAAAAAAAAAAAAAACCACATAAGTATTTTATCTAGGAAACTGAAGTAAATAATGAAAGACTGTAATTGATTGTTTTGTGTGGAGTAATGCTAAAGGTGAGGAGGACGAAGCAGAAAGCTAACCCTAACTTAGATACTCATTCAACTACATGAGCATAACTGCAAGAGTCTTTGAATTTCAGAGGGAAAAAATGCAAAGTATTCCAACAGCCCACATGCCCTAAACACTACAGGGACGACGATCGTTTGAGTATAATCAGGCAGTAAAATGCAGATGTTTCATCACCACAACCTGTTCCTTACTGATCAGTGATCCCAATGTTAAAACTCTTCATGACTCTCACAGTGATAACAACCCTTGTTTATTCATGCTGATATTACATACATCATTTGATGCACAGACATCAAATCTCTGCTGACCAAGGATCTCCGTTTTCAAGGCAATAGCAGTGCACTGTGTGGAAAACCCTGTCTATTAATGAACACACAGACAGCAATATTTCTCTTGTTTTGTCTTCCCTTCTTTTTGAGACATTCTCTGATCTTTACTACCGAATAATAAAACAGAGCTTCCTTATCTAGAGCAAAATCAAACAAGGGGGGATTCACTCCCAGCTCTCCAAATGTATTTATGTGCATTACTAATTAAATACTAATTCAAATACACGGCTGTAATGAAAATACACTAGACACCTCTTTACCAGATTCTCTGTATTACCAGACATTTTGTGCAGTACATGTTCAAGAGACATGTGGAACAAATTCAGCCGTCTCACAAATGATA